>NW_028277840.1:0-184860 GCF_059751315.1 Micrasema longulum
TGTCGTCCTCGTCTCACGTTACCGTTCGTTTTCGCCATATATACTTGTTTTGCCATTCTTTCGTCGTCCATTCGTTCTAAGTGACCAAATCATCTCAGAGACCCTTTCTCAATCTTATCAATTATACTTGACTCAGATTTACACTATCGCCTGATTTCATCATTCGTAACCCTGTCATACATTGATTTCCCACACATTTGTCTAAGAGATCGCATTTCAACCACGTTCACTCGGTTTTCATCCTTCCTCTGCCATTTCCATGTTTCAATTCCATACATAAATGTTGGGACCAAAACTCCGTTGTGCACTGCCATACTTTTCATTGTACTTTTTTTAAATTCGGGATTAAAAATAAGTATTCTGTTTTACTTCTCAGCTTTCCGGCTATACCTATGCAAAAAATATGTCAATCGGACCCTTCGTTGAGACGTGAAGTAAACACAAACAAACAAATACATCAATTTGTTTCTTTTTTGGGTGATACCGCGTCTGTTGGATATGTTTCGACGTTTCGGCTACCATTGCAGGAGCCATCTTCAGGGTAAACTGAGTGTTTTGTAGAAAAAAAAGTATGTGTTTAATTACTTGTAATTTGTACCGTGTCGCAGTCGGCAGTGGGCACATTTTTATTCATTTTTGTTGTATGTAGTGCTGGGAGATGAGTTTAATTTCAAAATTTTATTTTATTTTATTTAAACGTCGTAACAAATCCAACAGACACGGTATCACCCAAAAAGAAACAAATTGATAACATTGACCGTGAAAACCTTCGCACCTATTAAACAAATACATATTCGCATTTATAATTTATTATTTACTAGCTGTCTTGACAGACGTTGTCCTGCCCGAACGTTGGCTTGCCTTGGAAATATACTTTTTATTGATAAGTAGGTACCCAGGTAATTGTTTGTGATTAAATTCCAAAACTAAAAATGTATTAAATTTAAGTAAATACTTGTTTATGGTTGAGTTCCAAAACATTAAGTAATATTTTTTTCGAATATGGCATTCTTTTTGCAAACGCCAAACTCCTGTATTCTCACCAACAGAGGGGTGTACTTATGTGGGAATACGATTTTTAAAAATGTGTTTAATTTAATATTATTTTAGTATTACCAAAAATCCAGTAAAAAGAAATATACGGAGAGAAATTATAAGGAATTTAAGGAAAGAATCTGAGATCCACAAAAAACAAATGCTGTTTGTAAGCATTCAATTTTTTTTATACGCAAAAAAAAAACATCTTTCAATTTTTTTGGAAATGCATTCTCCTCGAATGCAAAATCTCCTGGTAGATCGATGAATAAAACATTATTTATGCTCTTTACTTCTTTTTTACACATTAGATTGAAGATTTTAATATCTACGAACACGCACAGCGTAAATATCTATATTTCTCTGAAAACCGCACGCAAATCGGATAAGCCGTTTAGAAGAAGTTTAGTGACATCACACGTACAGAGGAATTAAATATTTAAAGATTATCATATTATGTTACATACACAAAATTATAATTAATAAAAAGTTGCTTTGACGACCTAGCTAAGATTATTTACCCCGTTCTAAGACACTCGAAAAAATATAAAAAACAGTAATCAATATATAGAAACAGTTATAAAGATACAGGTCAAGGTGAAAAACAAATTAAAAAATTAAGTAAAAACATGGTAAAAAATGTTGTAAAAACTGAGTAAAAATGTAGTAAAAACATTAAAAATATATAAATATGTATATAAAAATATTTTAAAACTCGAAATGCGAAATGAAAACAGAATACATAGTAAGAAACATATTTAAAGTCATAGTAAAAAAATGAATGTATGTGTATAGCCAAAAGCATATTTAAAAACATGAGTAGAAAGAGTAAAACAAAACATATTAAAAAAATAAAGTAAAAGATGTATTATATGATAATATTAGCATACATGTTTTTTTTCTTTGTTTTAAGAATATTTTAGTGTGTGTTTTCAGTAAAATTTTAATGCCCTCGAATGATGAAATGAGGTCATTATGATGGAAGGAAATCAAATCCAGGTTACATGATTTTTTTATTAATTAATAATTTAAATTCAGAGCACAATGTCTGCATTTGATTTCCAAATAATTATTTATAAATTTTATTCAAAGCGTTTTGACGGGGCGTGAATTTACCATTCGCAAAACTCGATCTTACCAAGAACAATGCCCTCCCAGAACTAATTCTTGTTTTGTGAACGGTTCGAGCTTTCGGTAAAGTTTTTGATATCAAATATTCATAATACATATGAAATTTCCAATTAAATAGTACACACGGAAGTAATTTTATTTCTTTGTTTGTAAGGAATTTTAATCATAAACATGAATTAACTGATATTGGAGTAAAGTCTCAAAAATGTAAACTACTAAAATCATACTTAGCAAATCGGAAGTAGTATACCTTTGTAAATAAAAAACTAACATTAAATTTTGGAGTACCGCAAGGATCTATTTTGGGTCCACTATTATGTATTTTATAAATTAATGACTCACCACTGTACAATTTTAAAGGAAAAAGTATTATGTATGCCGATGACATTAGACCATTCTATAAAAATCAAACAGATGTATTGACAAACAATGACATAAACGAAGACCTAACTATGTTGACTAAATGGACAAACACAAACTTACTTACAATTAATGAAAAAAAATGCGATATTATCCATTATTAATCTAGAAAAAAAATGACATAAAGTAGATGCTTACATAAATAATGAACGACTAACTGAAATTGAACATGTTAAATACTTAGGACTAACAATAGACAGACAATTGACACGGACAATTCAAATCAACAATTTAATTAGCAAAGTGGCGACATTATCGAGTCTTTTTTTAAAATCAAAAACTTTGTTCCAAAAGAGGAAAAAATTCTAATGTACGAAGCCTATGTAAAAACTTAAATATGTTTTATGCCACTACTATGGGGAACAGGAAATCAAAATGACATAAACAGACTACAAAGACAGCAAAATAAAATATTAAAGTTAGTAAATGACCTGCTATATCTAACAGCAACTAATGAACTTTTAAAACAAACTAAGCAATTAAATGTAACTGAACTTTTTTAACTAGAATCCTTAAAATTTATTCATAAATTAGCCACTGATGTAACTGTAGACGAAGAACTAAAACTTGGAAAAAAATGTAGTAAACATAGACACAATACGAGAATATCAGAAAAATATCATATACAACCTTCTAAAACGAGACAAGGACAGTCGAGACTAATAAACCATGGACTGAAATGATACAATAAACTACCAGACAAAACCAAGCAAAAGACTCAGACAACCTTTACAAAAGACGTTTAAAATGTTATCATTAACAACAGAATGTGAATTTAAAAAGTAAAAATGTTTTGTTAAATGTATGTAACCCATAAGGGTTTATCAATGAAATTGTAAAGAAAAAAATATATAAAGAAAACCTACATATACGTATTTTAAAAATTAGTATATACATTCATTATGCAGGGTAACTGGAACTGAACCCGCCATGGCAAATTCGCATATAGAGGTAATTTGCTAATTATTGGACCTTACATTCCATAAATAAAGTTTTATAGTTTCGGATATGTCAATTTTTATACTTTATTGAGATTTTTCCAAAATTCGACCTTCAAGCATTCAGAACTTTATATTTTTCCGTTATTTTAGTATTTTTTTTTATAATTTGGTTTTATAATTTACTCTTCTCACCAACAAGGGTGCACTGTATTTAAGAATGCCATTTTCAAAAATGTATCTAATGTCAGTTGATATTATTTACATATTACCAAAAATATAGTATTGAGAAACAAATGGATAGATTGGGACCCATAAAAACGAATGTTGTTTATAAACATTAAAAAATAAACTATTTTAATACTAAAATATAACGTCTTCCTATTTTTTTACTATATGTATTTTCGTCGAATGCAAACTTGGTGATGAATAAAAAAAAACACTTAAGTTCCTTACTGTTTTTCTACTTACTAAATTAAAAAAAAATTATAGCTATAAATTCACTCGTGGCAAAGATCTGCATTTCGCTGAAAACCGCTCGTAAATCGGCCCAGTAGTTATTTAATCCATCAAAGACACACATACAAACATTGCCTTTTATATACATGTATATTAACTTGTACCTACCGGAGATGGGTCCAATTAAAACGCATATTTAGGTTGTGTGGTCATCCTGACTTGAAATCCCCAAAAATCCTTTAATACATTATTAAATTATTTCTAAAGTTAGTTTGACAAATTAATTAAGTGATTCGTTACAATTAAGTACCCTGATTTAAATATAAAATAATATCAACAATGTTTGAGTATGTCCAAATGCTTGCAGACTGGCTGGATTTCCTCCCTAGGGAGTTATTCATATTTAAATTTATTTCAACAGAGAAAGAAAACATTTTTGAGAAGGGAATATGAAAGTCTAGGCATTTACAGGGCTTATGATCTGTCATTATTATTATTATGGATAACTTATATAGCGTCATTTTCATAATAAAATACCTCAAGGGCGCTTTACATAGTGATTCTATTGTTAAATTAATTTAATTGAAGCTTTTTAATTTGTAATTTAATTAAAACAATTTATTTTGCTGTCACGTGCTACGGATTTATTCAAATGATTTAGAGAACAAGTGGGTTTTAAGTTTTTTCCGAAACATCACTTCACTTTCACAGACTCGCACCTCTGCTGGGAGAGCATTCCATGCCATAGGGCCTGCGACCGCAAATGCGCGTTCACTAAATTTAGTGCGCTGTTTGCGTAGAGGTATAATAACCATTCTGCCCATGATTGAACATCTACATTTCCTTAACGCTTCCATCTTTTGACTTTTGTAAAGTAGAGGAGCTGAAACCTTTATTATGTGGGTGAGATTCATCCGGCTGAACCAAATCACCTACTGGGCAACGCATGAAAACAATTTTCCAATTTTTATATTTCTTTTTTTACCAGGTAGTTAATTCAACAATGTTTGAGTATGTCTAAATGCTTGCAGACTGGCTGGATTTCCTCCATGGAGTTATTATTATTATTATAAACACCTGTTTATGCGTAGACTTCCATATTTAAATGCATAGACTTCCATAATTCCTTCTCAAAAATGTTTTCCCTCTCTGTTGAAATAAATTTAAATTATTGTTCATTGTGATCGCTCAAATGCTTAGCATGTTTTTAAGCACGTCGATAGTTATTTGTGATTGAGCTACAGGTTCCTTCAAATTTAATATTTAATTGCAGGCGCCGTGGCGCAGTTGGATAGAGGGGCCAACTGTGAAACGGCGCGGCGTCGCGGGTTCGATTCCCGCCAGTTGCAAGAAAAAATCCAAGAAAGAGTTTTTTTCAATTAGTCTGGCTGTTGTGGTGTATTTTTAGAAATTGTTATCACGTCGCTTATTAGCACGTCGATAGTTATTTGTAATTGAGCTACTGTTTTAGATAATCAAAATGAATGTAGAACGAAGTCCTTCTCTGAACACGAGTTTTTACTCTATTAGAGAGGTAGGAACGGTATTATTAATTATGTATGTACATAACATGTATAAACCGAATTGTGGTCCCGTGGTCGTATTGTGGACTCACGGGCTAAACGCCCGAGGTTTAAATCCCACTCTACCACAACTTGATTTCCATTTTTCCAGCTTACGACTTTTAGGATTTATCTGAAAATTTTAATGTTAAGATAAAAATAGTAAGAACTCAAGTATTTACCTCTACAAACATTTTTTTGCTTACTTCTTTTTCACAGATGTTAAATATTTTAAAGCATGTAAATAATTAGTTTATAAAAATTTTTTCTACTCGTTTACAACTGTGTAAAAGTATGGTAAAATTTTTATTTTTTAGTTTTTCCTACTGGGTATATTGATTAATTTAAATGTTATACAATATTTTTGTCATCTTTATATTGTTAATAGTTACATATAGGAATATTTTTTATTTATTTATTTACAATTTAAAAAAAACCCGTTTGGGTTACATTAGAAATTTTATATTGTCTAGTCATTTTATGTCTCGTCTAGTCTAGTTAGTTCAGTCATCATGTGCTTTTTCAGATTCATTTTAAATTTGTCTTCAGTAAAAGTTTTCAAGTAGTAAGGTAAGTCGTTGTAGTGTTTAAGTCCATTATGTAGTATTTTTGATTGTCCTGTGTTTGTCTTTGCTTTTTTAATATGATAGTGTTGTTGTTGTCTGGTGTTATATTTGTGTATGTCAGCATTTTTGACTAATATTATGTCTTCGTCTTGTATGTTTCCCAGTGTTATTTTGTGCACAATTTTTAAGGTCTCAAATTTAGTCAAGTAGTTTATGTCAAACTGGTGTGTTTTTTTGTACAGTTCAGTCGTAGAGGTCAGGTAGGGTAGGTTGAATGAACCAAATCCTTTATTCTATTTCTTACTTTATCTATTTTATTTATGTATCATACTTGTAAAAACCCTAGTAATTTTAAATTCATTTTGTAAACAATTTACTCAGTAAATAAATAAAAAAATGCTTACGATTTTATTTATTCGAAAGACAAAAATAATAGTTAACCGTGGTATTCAGTTTAAACTGTCTTAAAATTTTTTGGTTTTTTAAGGTTTTTAAAATAAGGTCTTCAATTCTACTTGACAAATTTTATTTTACTCTAAATATTTTTGTTTTGTTATTCCATAGCACAGTTTCTGAAATAATTCAAAATATTCCACAATACAAAGCCGCGTAAAACTAAGAATGGGAGTAGAGAAAAAACAATCCATCCATCTCTTTTCTCTTCTTCTTCTTTTGTCTATGGCGGAACAGGGGACGCGCCCCCTCGTTGGTTGTCTTTGTAAATTCAAAGACAATAATGCCGGATATTTATCGCAAAACCTTTTTGAAACCGACTGTTTTTGCCTTTTGTTAAGTATTTTATGCTAGGCTAGCCTACCCTTGAAGAACTAAAGGGCTATTATTGCATTTGGCATTTTAATATTATTTCAAGAAAATTAACCACTTCTCTGCCAGTGATGGGTAACTTTTTTCTTCAGAGTGTCAAAATTCTGAAAAAACTTGGCTTGCCTCGGGTTCCATATTAATATTTTTTTCAGCCTTGGGGTGCAATTATGAATCTTCTCTATCCCCTAGAGAGTGATTCATATGGGGATATATTTTTTTTCAATGCATCTAATTTTTGTTTCATATATAGCCACACGATTATTGAACGTCAAAAAATATAAACTCGTGAAATCAAACAATATATGAATTTATATGTTATTTTTTTTTTATTTTTTTTTTATTTTTTTTTTATTATATTGAAAACATATTATACATAATTATATACAATATTCCCAAGGAGTTTTTTAAAAAAAAACTCATTTAGGGACATACAGATAATATTTTTTTTAGAGACGTTTTTAAATTTTAAACTATAATATTATTTAACAAAAGCAGAAAAATTAAAATTATGATATACTACAAATTAAAAAGGGTATGAAAAATACTTGAAAATAACAGAATAAACAGAATACTAGGCATGGAAATAAATTCAAAATAATGTTTACATTATGCAATCTGGGAAAGAAAATTAAAAAAGTTTAAAAATTACATGGATGTATATATACATACTGAACTAGTACAAAATAAAATCATTTTTTTTAATTAACAAAATATGCGCACACCCAATACAGGTTAATTTTTTTTATCAAAAACGTTGAAAAAATTGAAATTATGTATACAAGCCAAAAAAAGTATATAAAAAGAAAAAAACACAAATAACATTTAAATAGTATTAAAAATTACATATACAAGCAAAAACGAATATAATATTGAATTTTCATTTTTGCTATTATCTAATTATGTACGTGCTTCCACTTTCCATTGTGTTGTATCCCAACTCAACACAGGGCCCTTGGCCTCATAGAGTTTGGGATTCGTTATTATTATATTTTTTTTGTAATATGTGTGTAATTGTATGAATAAATCATTTTATTTTTTCTTTAAAAAAAATAAACTTGTTTCATCTTCAATTGATATCCAAACTGTTGCGTATAGAATTGTAGTGAACTGATTTAAATTTACTTGCTATCTTTATAACTTAATTTACCATGACAATAATACAAGATAAATTTAGATAAGACAATATTTTTTAATTTTTATTTATTTATTAAATATGTTTATTTAAATTACAAAAATATATCCGAGGCATCCATAACACAAAATAAATAAATAGCGATTCAATTTAAATGCAAAAAATGGTTAAATACAAATAACTAGTAATTAGAGTAAAAAGAGTCTATCCTTTCTGTGAGTAACGATCGCGCGATTCAAACGCGATACGTGTGAAACGGGCCCGTACATGACAGACGCAATCAATCATTTTTAGAATAATAATTTTATAAATATTATACCTATTACTAATCTTATTTTTGTACAGAAAATTGAACAAGACTTCTACATTCACATTTCCATAATTTTCTTCATCTCTGTTGCAATATGTTATTTAAAAAATAAAAATCCATTATAAACAAAGATTAACAAAAAAATAATGTGATTTCACTCTTGCCGAGGACGCTTAAAAATACACTTTTTTAAAAACATATTTTCACATGTGAGAATAAACAAAAAATACTTAATATAGAGAGATAATTTACAAAATGATCAGAAAGTTTTAAACACTACGTATTTAAATAGGTGCGAAGGTTTTCACGGTCACTGTTATCAATATTATGTATCTTTTTTGGGTGATACCGTGTATGTTGGATTTGATCCGACGTTTCGGCTACCATTGCAGGAGCCATCTTCAGGGAAAACTGTGTGTTTTATAGAGAAATGTATGTGTTTAAGTACTAGTAATTTTACGACGGGCTTAAATTAAATTCAACATGGTTCCCAGCACTACATATGACAAAAACGAATAGAAATGTGCCTACTGCCGGCTGCGACACAGTACAAATTACTAGTACATAAACATAATTATTCTTTCCTTCAAAACTAGAAATGTGCCTACTGCTGACTGTGACACGGTACAAATTACTAGTACTTAAACACATACATTTCTCTATAAAACACACAGTTTTCCCTGAAGATGGCTCCTGCAATGGTAGCCGAAACGTCGGATCAAATCCAACATACACGGTATCACCCAAAAAAGATACATAATATTGACTACGTATTTAAGTTTAAATTTAATTTATGTACACATATATAATTTCTATTATAAAACATACAATAAAATAACAAAATAATATTTGTGGAGCGGTTTATTCAATATTGGTTTGGGCGAATGAGGCAGTCCATTTTATTTCTACCCAGCTCCACTATCCATTTTAATATAGATTTTTTAAACATTTTCTCATTTCTAATTGTTCTAATAGACAGTGGAAGTAGGTGATAGATTTTAATTGCATAATACTCAAAATTCCTATGTTCGAAAGTGGTATTAGTATGTATTTGTTTAAGTTGTCTTTGTATTGAGGATCAAGTGATTGTATTCGACGTTATGTCTTTCATTTGAGTAAGAATAGTTTTTGAATCTGTAGGCGAGTATTGGTTTAGCGTATAATTGCTTCGGTGTCATAAGTTGTGATTAGTGGAATATTTCTTCAGTAGATGTTTGTACCAGGACTCTGAGTATTATTTTAATTATGGATTTTTGTGCAACAAATACACTATTTAAAACTGTGTCAGTTGCACCACCCCATCCGATTATACCAATTAATCTTGATCTCCCCGGGAGATTGAATCCACTCTTTATCTACAATAATTTTGACAAACTCAAAATATTGTTGATATAACACCTATTTAAAAATTCGTTATCTGCTTCAATTCGCCCGGACACAGGAAATACTTAAACCCTCAAATAATTATCAGTAAATTTCATCCCCTAGTAGATCATTCCATTTAGGGGTAGGCCTGAGGGGGTGTTATTTTTCCTCCCTTGACTAAACAAGCAACTGGCCACCCCTTCTCTTAAGGGTTGCGAGTGAAGGAGACATTTTTGATAAATTTATTATCAGAAAACCCGCCCTAGACAATCTTAATTATCTATTCATTGTTTTAACTCAGCAATAATATTATTGTTCGTTTTAATTTTAATTCGTATAGGGGATGTTTTGAAAGGCTTTTCGGATCAACCTTGGACAGAAACGGTATTTATTTATTTTACTTATCCTTATTGTATTAATATTTTTTATTTGCAAAAATAACGTGCTACTTTTTTTTTTTATTTTTTATTTAATAGCATAATAATACATTTTTACAATTTAAAAAAAAATTCACTTGTTATATTTTTTACTAAAACTAAAATCCCACCAAGCCACTTTTTGTAGCTTGTTGGTGGAGATTATATTTATACTAACTCAATAATATTATTTACATTTATAAAAACAATCAATAACAGATAAAAATTAACAACCGGAAAGATCAGAATAAACATGTTTATACAAATAATAATATATAAATTAATTTTTTAAATACAAGAAAATATATGAAAAATTAAAATATTTACACCTAAGCTACTATTCATATATAAACTCTTGATCGAGTAGCCACTCTCTTATTTTGCTCTTGTTACAATGTGAGTTAAATTTAAGTTCTTTTGGTAATAAATTAAAAATTCTAGGTACCAAATATTTGAGAGTTTTATGTCCATATTTATTACATACTTTTGGTACTACCATCTTCTTTTTAATATTCCAACACATTTCTAATAATGATATTATTTTTTTTTTTTTTTATTAAAAAAAAAATATTTGTCTATCAGATATTATAATACAAATCAGTTACATTCTCAGGAGTTACTACAACTACGTAATTTGGGACTTAAATTATATAAATTTTATTATTTATTAACATATTACAACAGAGATGAAGAACATTTTAGAGAAGGTAATATAGAAGTCGAAGCATCTACAGGGCTTATAACCTGTCATTGGCTGGTTTGAGTGGCCACTTTTTACACACTGTGTAACATTCACCATTCTGCCCATATTTGAACATCTATATTCCTTCAATTATTTCATCTGTTGATTCTTATTTTAAATATGATATTTTATTACAACATTTGAGTTTGTCCAAATGTTCATAGACAAAAGGCTGGATTTCACCCCCTCGGGGGTCATTAAGATTAACAAATTACAACAGGGATGGAGAATACCTTGAATAAGGGAATATGGAAGTCAAGGCATTTAAGGTATTCTCCATCCCTGTTGTAATTTGTTAATCTTAATGACCCCCGAGGGGGTGAAATCCAGTCTTTTGTCTATGAACATTTGGACAAACTCAAATATTGTAATGAAACCAACTGGTCCAAGAAGAAGTATAAAAATTGAAAAATTGTTTTCAGGCGTTGCCTAGTATGTGAAATAATTTAGTCAGATGAATCTCTTCACAACAATAAAGGTTTCAGCTCTTTAACTTCAGTAAAATCAACAAATGGAAGGATTGAAGAAATATGTATGTTCAAACATAGGCAAAATGGTAAATGTTACACATTGTGTAAAGTGGCCACTTAAACCAGCCAATGACAGGTCATAAGCCCTGTAAATGCCTTGACTTCCATATTCCCTTATTTAAGGTATTCTTCATCCCTGTTATAATTTGTTAATGATTATTTATGTTTAAAGTATTAACTTTTAACTAATGTTAGAAAAAATAAGTATGTAACCACCTTATGGCTTTTTTAGTTTACCGGTTTTGAGACGTCCCCGTCTCCTTCCCCTCCCTCTCAACTCCCCACCAATTCTTCAATACGATTAAATATTTTTTGACTGAGCTTACTGCATGCTTTGACAAGGTGGTGTTCACATCTCTATAAATCTGCTTGTGGTTTATGTATTTTTAGAAGTACTTTATTTATACTATGGTGATGGTGAATGTGGAGGTGTATTTTAGTATTTGCATGTTGGTGTAGAGAGTATCCTGACGAAGAGACGGGTACGTCTCGAAACCGGTAGGGGAGAGTTGGTTATTGGCGAGCCCCTAAGGTATATTGCATTTTGCAACCACAACTGAACAGATATTTTAGTTTAGATTACATTTATTAACTCTAATAACATAAAGGAAAATAATGGAAAATTTGTTTTTAGGTAAGTTTTCTATGAAAATCAAAAACGTCATCAAAGCGCGGTATTGTCAAACCGGTATGTTAATAGCGCGCCTTTAGTTTGATATTGCCGCGCCTTTCTTGATACACATATAAGTTTAGTTTAAAATAGAGACTTTAATAAAAAAAACAAAGATAAGACAAAACTTTTAAAGTAACAATTTTAATTATTTAATTTAAATTATTTATTGTCAATTCTTGATGGAATTCCATTGTAATGATGCAATAACTTAAATAAAGTGTAATAACTGTAATAAAGCGGGAGAGCTATTAAATATAGAGTAAAGGAACATTTAGCTTCACATAGATTAAATATCGACTTATCAAACTATGCATCACATTTAAATGAATTTAAACATACTTTACATGTAGAACATAAAGGTCAAAAGTTAGATAGATTGGAAATTTCAGAAATAAATAGGATAATAAACAATAGCGATAGAATTTTAATAAATCAGCAGATAGAATTTAAAAACTCACCCTTATTAGCCCCCTTAGTTAGACCCTGTACATTGTAATAAAACAATAAATATTTTTCACATAATAGAATATTCTCTTAAAGTACACCAACACACGTTTCAATAATTTGTCTCACTTTGTTCCATTGCAATATTGCGTATTGTATATTTTTCAACTTATTTTTAAATGTACCTACACTTAAGATAATATTTAGTTTTATATAAATAATCCTTACACTGTATAATATTCACCAGTCTGACGATGCCCCATTAGCGGGTGAATGCGCTAATTGGTCAAAATAAATAAGTGGAAGTGTACCAAGTATTTTTTAAATTAATAACTTATATGTAAATAAAAGTTATTACATCATAACAATTTAAAATCAAATGAAATCCTTTTGAAACCAAATTACAGTTTAAAACCGAAAAATTTAAAGACAAAGCTCTAAAAAAGTACCATTTCAAAATCAAGTTATTACACTCTATTACACTTTTTGGTCATTCGTGCAATAGTCACAAATATAGTAATCTGGTGTATTTTTTCACTGCATTCGCTGTGCACCCAATTACAGCAGCAACAAACAATGAAACCACATTTCTTGGTCTTCTCCAAATTCCCCACAAAAAGCGCATAACGTATTGGAATCGTCATTCACCATGTCATCATCAGAATTATCATCACATAGAAAGGATACCTCTCCATCACTCGTTTCGTCGCTGGATTCCAATTGTAATTTCCTCTTGTAACCTGGTTTTACTTTATTTATGGAACCTGTAGAGATGAAGAACTCTCGTATAATGCCAGTTCTCCTATATGGGTGTGAAACTTGGCACCTTACCAAAGCTCAAAACACCAAACTTCTGAGTTTTGAGAGTAAGTGCTTGAGAAGAATATGAGGTATAAGATGGTTCGATTTTATAACTAACATTGAAGTCCGAAAACGGACGCAGCAGCCTCCTAAAACGAGCGTCTTGGAGATGCGGCGGTGGACCTGGCTTGGACACGTGCTGCGCATGCCTCGGGAGAACCTTAACCCTAGTTGCCTCTTCTTTAAACCTGCGGGATCACGCCGTCCTGGAAGGCCGTCAATGACGATCTTTAGACTTTATTCGGCGGAATTAAGGGGCGCTGGATTGACATGGGAAGAAGCGAGAGTGCTGGCTGGCGATAGGGTCCCCTGGAGGCAACTGCTGATGTCCACACGCTCCACTTAGAAGCGGATGTGGAAAAGTAGTTTGCGTCTTCTTGGGCCACTTATTATTATTTTATTGATGTGGACCATATTATTTATAGAACCTAGTCATAGATGCATACATAAAAACAGAATGGAAGGAGTGTTTGGGCCGTGTGCTGATAAGGCACGCTTTTCCCACCCCTTCAAACGCCACCGCAACACCCCACCGCAGCCGAAATTCGGATATACCAGCGTTTTCCTAATACAATATAGCGCTTATTATAATATTATTTCTACAATATATAATGTTTTCCGTGTCTGGCGGATAAATAATGCATTTGATTGATTTGGTGTTAAATTCGTAGAACTCCATATTTAAACTTATAAAATAAGAAATCAAACCCCGATTTGAGTCTACTGAACACTTTATTTTAATTTTACAATTACAAATCAATTAAAGGTGACTGATATAGCAGGGGCGAATCGTTAAAATAAACGATTATGCACAGCTTACTCATATTTGACTTTTAAAAATAATAATTTATAGTAACCATGTTTATGGGAAAAAAATAAAAATAATTGTTATTTATTATAAATCACCGTTTATATATTTCCACAAAAAAAATCTATGAAGTGCGCCCAGCGCCAGCGTCCAGCCCATTCTCACTGAACAACGAAACTAGCCGATACCTCAGCTTATTCTTCCATACAAAAAAGTACACTGTATTTTTCGTCTTTAACCCAAGTCGGCTTTTTCAGTACTAATACAAACTTGCAGATTACAAAAAAATTATTAGAAGATTCTTTATCCAAATAGATCCCAGGAGAATGTGACGTGAAAAATGTCAATGTTCAAAGTGATATTGTTCAACATAGAGATAACCCTTCCAACAGGCAAAACCATTGGCAGGTTGGTCCTGTATATTGGAATGTGAAACAGTCTATGCTGACGCTGTCTAAGGTAATTATAAGGAACATAAAAGCTAATGCTCCGCGTAATTTCAGGGTTGTCAATAATACCGCGCAACAATCGAAAGAAGTGCGTAGTTAAATACACATTCCTGCTGGTCTTCAAACTGCTGTAACCAAGCACCGGTCAGCCGATATCACCGGTCACGCGGCCGAGTCACGTGCTGTGAAATGCACCCGAGTACGGCCGATCGTAATCCAACACGTCTCGAACGCAGTTTTCGGCTGTGTCGAAAAAACCTGAGTCGAGGCCGAAACTCGTTTTACTGTCTGAAACTGGCCGAAATCGAAAGCGAAATGGTCGGTCACTATAAATAAGAAAAACAGGAGTATTTTTAAAAATTGTTTGCTTAGAACCTAAGCAAACCGAGGTAATCAAATCCGCCGACTGTTTACTCTTCCTTATCAGCGCCCCCACGGATGTTGACATGCTATTGTCTGTGGAAAACCGCACGAGGAGTGTCGTCTATGGAATTGCCCAACCCTTTCAGTCCGGGAGTTCATTAAAAAACACACGAATATAAAGATTTTTTTACTCTCGTATCTACCAAAATTCAAAAGCAGCGAGTTTATTTTTTCTACAATGTTTGAGTATGTCCAAATGCTTGCAGACTGGCTGGATTTCCTCCCTAGGGAGTTGTTCATATTTAAATTTATTTCAACAGAGGAAAACGTTTTTACAAGGGAATATGGAAGTCTAGGCATTTACAGAACTTATGACCTGTCATTGGCTGGTTTATGTGGCCACTTTACACACGGTGTAACATTCACCATTCTGCACATGTTTGAACATCCAAATTTCCTCAACTCTTCCATCTGTTGACTTTTGTGAAGTAAAAGAGTTTTTCAAATTTCAATTTATTTCAACAGAGAGGGAAAACGTTTTTGAGAAGGGAATATAGAAGTCTAGGCATTTACTGGGAAGTCTAGGCATTACCTTCTTTAAAACGTTTTCCCTCTCTGTTGAAATAAATTTAAATATGAACAACTCCCTAGGGAGAAAATCCAGCCAGTCTGCAAGCATTTGGACTTACTAAAACATTGTTAAGATAAAAATAGTTTATTAAAATAATTCAGGTGTTTACCAATTAAAATGCAATTCTTGTCCTTTAATTGACGTTGGAAGAACATCAAGAAATTTTGATGTTCATGTTAAAGAACGTATAAGGTGTCTTCACAATAATAGTTTCTCTGAATTCGCAAATCACCTAATCAATTTGAATCATGACTTTAATAAAAATACTGGAGTTAAAATCTTACATACTCTTACATAATGGTCACCCTATAAAACCTTTTAAGCTTATCCCCTCCCTCCATCCCCTTGGCTTTTATTCATTAATTCTCAAACAAGAGAATATTTTTTTAATTTAATCAGTGCATGTTTGTCCTAATCAGTGCATGTGCTTATTAAAATGCATGTCGTGTTGGTTTTATATCTTTGTGCAACAACTATGGTGAAGGTGTACAGTGGGTTTTGCATGTTGGTTTGCATGTTGGTTCAATTGGTGTCCTGACGAAGAGACGGGTACGTCTCAAAACCGGTAGACAAAGAAAAGTCGATAAGTGGTAATATACAAATATTTAATAACATTTAGTAAAACGTTTGACCACAAAGTTAATGCTTTAAATATTTTTATCTACAGGAATAAATTCAGGTCTGAATGAGTTAAGCGCCGGCAGCACTGCTGGTCAAACCATAGATAAGCGTGCCTTCGACACAGGATGACAGATGGGGCCTTGCATTTAGAATTTAGAATAAGCACAATCTTCTTTTGTCTCTGTGTGAAAACGCCAGACACGCTTGTTTGATCGTTAGAAAAATAGTTTAAAATATCTTAATTTATTGCAACAGAGAGGCAAAACATCTTCGACAAAAGCATGTTTAAGGTTCCTACACAAGTATTATAAACTCAGTAAAAAAAGTACAAAGATTAATAATTAAAGTTTAAAAAAAAACCATAAACATCTCAACAAAAGAATTATCTATAATTTTTAATGTTCCATCAATCGACAGAATATGTATAAAAAAACAATCTTACAAATCTATCAAGAGAATTAAAAAAAAATCAATACATCAAGTTTTTCACGTAGACGCCAATATTAATATGTCAAAATATTATACCAAACATTTTGAAAAAAGTTATGTTTATCATGGAATAAATTTCTATAACAATTTGCCTGACGAAATAAAAATTATCGATGCCCAAAGGTAAACATATTTGTTTTTCAACCTCCTTCATTAAATGTTGCTTTTTAACATTAAAATCATATTTCAGTTTTTTATTTTAAAATTAAGGAAAAATGTTTTTTTTCAATGTATTTTTTTTAAAGTACTTTTCAAGTTCTTTTTTTAAGTAACGTAAAAACCTTATTTTATAATTTTCTTCACCATTTTAATGTATGTATGTGGCAGTGGCGAGCGGTAAGTTTTTAAATTGGTAAGCTCTGAAAATTCTCATAAAATGTCCGTGGCGGTAGTATGGCATATAAAAAACAAGTCTATTTTATATTTAATAAATAATTACTAACAAATGGCTCCAGCGGCTAATAGTTTCAGTAAAAATATTTTCTAATGTAGCACAAACATTTGATTTAAAAAATACAATTTAAAAAAACATAATTGCAAAAAAAAAAGTAGGAACTCCTATGGACTCGAACCCCCGCCTGCGTCATTAGAAAGCAACGACCCATCCGCGCAGCTATTTCGCGTTTTGGCCAAGGTGTCGAAAAAGTAATTAATAAACTAGATAATTCATTAGCGTACCGGTGCATCTTTGGTTAAGTCAGACTATTATAACTTGTCTTGAACAATTATTTTTAATAAATGATAATAATTAAATAATTTAAAAGTATTCCTTACCGAGTACGATAGTTCACCAAACAAAACATAAATTACGTTTTAAGAATCATTGTTTCATCGACTTTTATATCACATTATTATTCACAAAACGACATAAGTTATGCATATTATAATTCTTCATATATATTTATTCTTAACACTATACACTAGTAACGTTTTTATCATAACTCTAACTAAATTTTAATTGGATACTGAAGAATAACCTACAATATTCAACTGTCATCGTATGCACAAAAACGAATTACAATTCAAAAACAATTAGCGAATCGTTGTTTTTTAAAACCCACTAAAGGATTTATACTATATTATCGATTAAAATATCAATTCGTTTCGATTAAAATATCAAAATATTAATTTATTTTAAAGCATATTTACTTTCAAACCACCGAAACATAAGTATGATCAATTACTTACTTATTATTGTAACTTCCCTGTTAAGACATATAAAATATATTCGTTATCTCTTTCTCACACATAACGAGTGCGTATATTGCCACCTCTCTTAGACTGTCGTAAGTCAAATTGGTGTATTTTAAAGAATACTAGCCCTTATGAAAAAGTATTGAAATACTAAATTGCATTAATGAAAGCTGCAAGATTTTACTGTAATCGCAAGTGTAATTTTTCGAACGAGATTCTAAAGCCTTAGGTTAAAGACGTATTTGAATTAGTGATTTTAAAGTGAGCAGAGTAATCTCGTGTAATCCAGTAGTAATAATTTTGGCCAATAGAGGCGCAACTGGTCGCTGTATGGAGTAAAGGAATATGATATAAATGTACTTACCCAAGAAAAGTAATATATTTTTTTGGTGATATGTTTTTTCCTTATAATAAATACTACAGTATTATAAAACATTACTTACGATGTCAAAAAAAATATGGTAAGCTGCATGTAATTGATTATAAGGAGCATTCGCCCCTGGTATGTGGGTGAAGGTGTATGTGTTAAGACTGTAAATTACATTTAACAAAAGTAAGAGGGAGTGATAGTCTCTCCGCTGTCTAATTTTGAGCCATTTCAGTTGCCTACGATAATCAGAAATGTGGTCATATTTCCTATGACCAAAAATGTACCTTATACATGTATTTTGAAGTCGTTAAAGTTTATCAATAAGCAACTCGTTGCTCACAGCTTAAATCAGTCATGGAAACATCAGCGTAATCTCGAGTGGGTAGTACTGATGCTTGTACGAAAGTGCATTTATTATTTTATATTTACTTTACAATAACAACATGACAAAAAGACTTGACTTATTAGGTCTATATGTTTTGATGGATATTTTTTCGATAATATTTAGTGATTACTGTTAAAATAAAATAGAATCAGATTCAACAATATTTTGAGTTTGTCCAAATTTTTGTAGACAAGGACTGGAATCAACTCCCTGGGGAGCTGTTTATATAAACATACTACAACAGAGATAAAGATCATTTAAGAGAAGGTTATATAGAAGTCTAGGCATCAACAGGGCTTATGACCTGTCAATGGCTGGTTAAAATGGCCACTTTACACACTGTGTAACATTCACCATTCTGCCTACATTTAAACATCTATATTCCTTCAATTCTTTAATCTGTTGATGTTTGTGGAGTTAAAGAGCTGAAACCTTTATTTATGTGGGTGAGATTTATCTAATTGAATTATTTCACCTACATACTAGGCAACGCCTAAAAATATTATTTTTTTCAATTTCTATACTTCTTCATGGACCAGGTAATTTATCAACAATATTGTATATATAAATGTTTTTCATCTCTGTTGTAGTATGTTAATATGAACAGCTCCCCAGGGAGTTGACTCCAGTCCTTGTCTACAAAAATTTGGACAAACTCAAAATATTGTTGATAAACTACTTGGTCCATGAAGAAGTATCGAAATTGAAAAAATAATATTTTCAGGCGTTGCCTAGCATGTAGGTGAAATAATTCAATTAGATGAATCTCACCCGCATAAATAAAGGTTTCAGCTCTTTAACTTCACAAACATCAACAGATGAAATAATTGAAGGAATATAGATGTTTAAATGTAGGCAGAATGGTGAATGTTACACAGTGTGTAAAGTGGCCATTTAAACCAGCCATTGACAGGTCAAAAGCCCTGTAGATGCCTAGACTTCTATATTACCTTCTCTTAAATGTTCTTCATCTCTATTGTAGTATGTTAAGAATCAGATTTATTTGTAAATTATGCCTTAATTAAGAAGTTTGTTTAGCTTTCAGTAGAAAAAAAAATGTGGTTAGTTGTTTTATATTTATTCTATCAAAAATTTATTTTCTAAACCTGTTATGATTATTAATTCTTCATTTAATTTTACTTCTTTTATTCCTGCGCTGGTTCGGTGTAGTCTCTAAGGATAGGAAGCCGACATACCCCTTCTCCAAACGCACTACATATCTCTATTTACACACCCTTAAGCTGGGGATGTTCATCCCTTATCGCCCTTGCACAGGACCCATGTTGCCTTATGGTTTTAGGAAGGAGTTTGGAAGAACTTGCATTAAGCATTTTTCCTAATTATATTTTTTCTCTTTCTCGTCTCTAGGGAATATAATTAAAAGTGATAAAAAACTAAAGTTTGAATTAATTGAAAAAACGGACGAGGTATTCGTCAGCATTATTTAAGTTTTTACGATTTAAATGATACATTTATTTAAATATATTTCTACAGAGAGGGAAAACATTTTTGAGAAGGGAATGTACAAGTCTAGGCATTTACAGGGCTTATGACCTGTCATTGGCTGGTTTAAGTGGCCACTTTACACACTGTGTAACATTCACCATTCTGCCCATGTTTGAACATCCACATTTCCTCAACTCTTCCATCTGTTGACTTTTGTGAAGTAAAAGAGAAAATTTATTAATAAAAAAAATAAATTTTAAAAATGCTTGAAAAAATAGAAAGCAAATTTGGGATGAAGAAAATGGGTTTAAGAATCACTTTCTTTAGTTTATGTAAAGTTTGGTTTTGTCCATGAGTGTAATTATTGAAAAACGTGAAAAGACTTAATTCAGGCGTTTCAAAATAGGCACACTACTCAATAATTTACGCAAAGTGTCTATGGGCAATAGTGCGGTGCCTGTCTCCGCGCAAATGTGAAGCGGAATGCCCTCAATCTGTGGGTTGCGGTTCCTACACTATGGTCCCCGGCCACAAACCGAACACGTCCGCCCTACCTTTGTATCGCCTATTATTCAACTACCGCTGCTATTGGTGGTTTTTGTCTGCTCCAATATGGCGCCCCTTCTGCGATTGGTCGGCGTGCCGAAATGGCAGCCAGTTAATTAATATATTTAATGAAGCGGAATCGCATTGCAGGACGTCGCACATTACGAAGCGTTTAAAACAAAATTAACACGACACTAAACTCTCAAAGTGTGAATTTTTTCACTTTTTCTTGACGTTTAAAGAGAGACGCCAGGCTAGCGAGCACGCGTGAGTTAGATATTTTACTTATATGATTCACTAAAACACGTTTTTCGTAGGTAGAACAATAAATAAATCACCGAAATTACTTGGCTTTATTAACAGAATATCCTCTGATTTTACTAATGTCCGTACAATCGAAACTCTTTATTGCTCGACTGTTCGCCCTCTTCTAGAATATGCCTCCTAGAATAGTGGTCTGGTCTTCGTTCTATGTCAATTGCATAAATCACACTGAATCAGTCCAACATCGCTTGCTTCGAAAAGTAGCGTGGATGCTTGGACTAGAGAGAGGTAATTATTCTTATGCTGATATAGAGTCAATGTTCAATATTTCTAGTCTACAAAAACGTAATGCTAATAATGATTCCATATTTATGTTCGGCATACTAAATGGTATAATCGATATTCCATCATTACTGGGACAAGTAAAATTCCAACTCGTAGGTTGAGAAACAATGAAGTGCTGCCCATCGATCAGCATAGAACAAACTATAGCCTTAATTCTCCAATGACCTGTCTTTGTCGTATTGTTAACTCAAGACAAGATCTGGACTTTTTTGGTTAAGGTTTACAAGGATTTAAACGAGCACTAAATAAATAGTCCAGATCTTGTCTCGATGTCCCTTATGTTTGTCAATGCTTTTTTCCCATTTTTAAATGTTTTTAACTATTCTTTTATTGTTATATTTAAACCCCATAAATTGTATAAATGGACAATGTCCTTTAATAAATAAATACCTTAAACTACGCAACGTCCGTCCGGCTCTAGTGTTTATCTATAGCAAGTTTACGTTCGAAAGAAAGTAAAGTCAGCCTCGTGGTGAAGTGGTCAGCGCATTTGCCTATCACGCGAGAGGTCTCGGGTTTGATTCCCGACGTGAATGATATGAAATATTCATTTAAAGGGGTGTTTTTACACTAGAATATTTCATAGTCCCTGGACTGGCACCTGAAGCGTAAGGCTGATCAAGATACGCTGCGATTGGTGTACCAATGCAGTGCCCTAGGCCGAAAAGGAATGACGTAGTAAGATAATACATTGTTAATGGAAGGTATGTATCTTAAAATATTTCGTCATTTATCTACAGGTATGTAAACTTCCCTGTCAAAAATGAAGTATTATGCTAACTTTATCTGTTAAAATGTGTATTTCCTACTCTGTTGTATTTCGCCATTTTTTTTCACTTTTCCCACCTTTTAAATAATAAAAGCCTAATCCCAATTTCGGTCCAAAAACTCCCAAAAATGAACTGTTTAGCAAACTAGTTGTAAATATTTATGTTTCTGTCCCCTGTTAAAATACTTATTTGATCTTATCTCCAAAATATGTTAAGAATATTATAAAATTTTCTGATTATCGTAGGCAACTGAAATGGCTCAAAATTAGACAGCGGAGAGACTATCACTCCCTCTCACTACTGTTCAATGTACTTCATAGTCCTAACGCTCCTATATACCTGTGTGAAAAATTTCAACGCTTATCAGTTCATGGTTTACCTCTTCGTTCTCATTCTCAAGGCACTCTCTTAATACCCATACACAATTCCTCTTTCTTCTCTAACTCATATAGTGTCCATGCGGCTCGACTGTGGAATCATCTCCCATCCACCATCAAAGATGTTACTACATTATCTCTGTTTAAATCACGTCTGAAGAAACATCTCCCTTCTCTTCCTTAATCTCTCCTCCTTTCCTTTTTCCTCTTTCCTCTTTCCTCTTTTTTCCTTTTTCCCATTGAGTAATAGTTTCGATTTAAGGTAATTTATAAACAAATACGTTTATTTCTATTTTTATATATCTTTAAATTTTTAATCTTTTTTTTTCTATTGAATATGTTCTGTAACTTGAATAATAAAAATAAAACTTTTATTTTATTGGTTGGTTGGAAGAAATTGCCATTTGGCAATAAGCCCGCCAATGTAAAAATAACATTATGTACAAAAAGTTAAATAAATAAATAAAAACTGTAAATGTTGTAAATAATTCACCAGTCTTGAAGATGCCCACTAAGGCGAAAGCGCTCGTTGGTCAAAATAATAAAAAGTTAAACTAAACCAAGAAGTTTCATTGATAGGTTTATTTATAATTTTATCATAGTCATTAACTATGGAGTTATATCAAGAAATATCAACAAAAATCATCAATTTGGTAATGTATCCAAAATAAAACAGGTTTATTGGATTGTAATTCTACTTTATTTTTTATAAAATATACAAAGGGTATAATATGACGCGTTTCGTATTGTTAGGACATTTTCAAACAAACGTTTGTTTGAAAATGTCCTAACAAGACGAAACGCGTCATATTATACCCTTTGAATATTTTATAAAAAATAAAGTAGAATTACAATCCAATAAACTTGTTTTATTTTGGATACATTACCAAATTAAATATGGAATTCTACCAATTGTTTGCATACACAATATATAAAAAAAATAAATCATCAATATTACTTTATAAATTGTTTATCTATTGTATTTTTTAGCAGCTTGTAATGATTTTTTAAATTGTTTGTTTTTTTAAAGCAAAAAAAAACTATAATAAAATAAAACGGATTTCTTTGAACCGTCCAATCTTTCCAGTCTCACCTGGGTAAAATTTATGATATACAAGTGAGACAGTAACAGGGAATTGTACCGAATAGCGTAATCCGTAGCCAGGCAAAACGTATGGGCGAAGGTGTATCTTTTTTTATCAAATAAAGCAATTTTGTTACTTCAAATTGACTGAAGATCACTTTGTCTTGAATTAAAAAAAAAAATTTTACTCACGATACCATGTTAAAAGCTATGGGTTTCCTGGCATTATAAATTACTTCAGAGATCGAAGATTTAATTGCGTTTTACCAAGATTGTTTAATGATGAAAAATTTCTTCATGGGGTCGATTATTTGGGATAGTTGCTGAATGTACATCTTGAGTGGTTTATGCTATGTATATGTGCCGCATGTAATGTATATGTTTGTGTATGTTTTATATATTTTTTTTATTTTTTTTTAAATTTTATTTCATTGGAAAGCCAACAGACATTTGTACATTTATAAGAATCAGTTATACCATAAATACATATCATAAAGTCCAATTAGAGGCTTCCACATAATATTGTTATTGTAAATGTTGTCACATAAAAATTATACATAACATAAAATAACTAATCATACAAAACTTATAATATTACTAGAAATGTAAATGAATATTGGTCACACAGTTGCACATTACAATAAATAATACAACTATAGTTGACCATACAGTGTTCATTTATTATGTGCCTACATACAGAACTGCACATCACCTGCATAATATAGGCTGCGGATTCAAGGCGCAACATCATAACTTGAATTATTTTTGGAAATTTCACTTTTAAAGGAAGTTAAAGATATATTATTAATATCAATACAATTTAATTTTTGATTACACATATGGCAGGTTCTATTTACAAATGAATTTTGAAAAGATTTAGTTTTACATTTAGAAATATGTGCGTTCATGTGTGTGCGTGGATGGCTCGGAGTGTACATCCGGTATTTTTATTTATTTTAATTTATTACGTCCATGGAAAACGCAAATATCAACAATTATCCTTTTTTCACTTACAATTCTTATTAATTTTTTATTTTTTGTCACATTTAATGTTTATATCTTTTTAATTTATGAAAACTTAATTGGTCTTTTTATGTTAAAAAATTGTTGTTTTTTGTACTTATTTTGTATGACTGTATGTTTTCTAAATAAAATAATATATTTTTTTTTTTTTTTAAATCTGTCGAAAACCATAGTAAACACAAAAGATCTTTAAATGTAAAAGAAAACACGTACTTAGTCCGTTATAGGAAATGATAATAATTAAATGTATTATTTATTTATTTATGTATACGCCCAATGGGCATTTTTATGGACACATTTATACATAGAGAATTATTATTAAAAAATTAGAAAGACTCGATGGTTTATAGTAGCCTTTGTGGGAGTGGAAGCGGGAGAGAGGTTTTTATAATTGAATTTGATTCAGTGATTGTTTGAAAGAAGACAACTTGTTATTTATTTATTATATATATACGGCCTAAGCTAATAACAACAGTTACATGAAGAAACCTTAATGCAAGAAACTAAAAAAAATTACATAAAACTATTTAGCAAATACAAACAAGGGCAAAACAATAATAGTATACAAATATTTAAAAAAATCAAAGATCAAAAACTTTGAGCTAAACCATGCCAATTCAACTTCATCCCACACTGTTAAGTCGCGAAGAGATCTACGAAAAGCCGGAAGATCTATCCCAAAAAATTCCAAGTTATTGGTACGATGAGTAATACTTAATCTAAACATTCTTAAAATCTACTTAAATTAACAAAGTGTATAATTAACAAAAGGTATGTATATAGCAAAATCTAGGCGGAAATGGCAAGTGTGACATTGCGAGTCACGAGAGACAACACCGTTTGCTTCTTAAATGCCTGCCCTTGCTGTAGGAACACATCGACAGTACCGTTTAGTAAGATTTCGTTCACTGTTCTGAGGATCCTTGACAGAGGGGAAAAGAATCCGATGTTAGTTTTATAATTTCCCACAGCAAAGAAAGGATTGGTTCGCAAGTTACGGCGGGTACATTAAGGTTTATCTGAGCAAGGATATCATGGGCATATATACAGTGAGATATTAATTTGTGCAAGAATATCAAACCAGCCAAAATCCTTCTGAATTTTGAGCAAATAACAATTTTTCTCAAACACTCGAATATTAAAATAGCTTTCCTAACAAATTGTGATCAACTAAATGCTGGTATTTGAATCCGCTCTAAATATATGGACAACATTTCCTCCCTAAAGTTGGTCAAACTCAACTATTATTAAAGTTCACTTCAATAGAGGAGTAAGTACAAAGAATATCAAAAGTATATATTAAACATTGAAAATATTTTTTACTCTGTTTTATTTATTTATTTATTTATTAACGGAGATTGTCCATTTACACAATTTATGGGGTTTAAATATTACAATAAAATAATATTTTAAAACATTTAAAGAAAAAAGAAAGAAGCATTGACAAACATAAGGGACATCGAGACAAGATCTGGACTATTTATTTAGTGCTCGTTTAAATCGTTGTAAACTTAAACCAAAAAAGTCCAGATCTTGTCTTGAGTTAACAATACGACAAAGGCGGGTCATTGGAGAATTTAGGCCATAGTTTGTTCTATGCTGATCGATGAACAGTACTTCATTGTTTCTCAATCTACGAGTCGGAATATTGAATTTTACTTGTCCCAGTAATGATGGAACATCGATTATACCATTTAGTATGCCGAACATATATATGGAGTCAATATTAGTTCTACGTTTTTGTAGACTAGAAATATTTAACATTGACTCTATTTCAGCATAAGAATAATTATCTCTCTCTAGTCCAAGCATCCACGCTATTTTATGACATTGTAGAGGTATTTTATCATACTCTACTGGATAGTAGCTATTTGTTAGTTCATGTAAAGGTAGTTTTGTAAAGATTATTCATATTCCAATTTAAATATATATTTTTAAAATATTTTTACATTCAACTTATTTATTTTATATGAACTTCATTATTGATGTTCTAAAATAATCTTCCTAAATATTTACATATTATATAGGTGCATACATAAATGTAATCATTATATGTGTGTGTATGTGAGTGCTTATTCTTATATATATATATAGTTGGATAATTTATATAGCGCCATTTTTGTGAACATTACCTCAAGGGCGCTGTATAATTAATAAATATCCCAGTACGTCTTGCAGCTACAGAGCGCATGGACGGTTGGGATTCTAGTTCCTCGTTTTCAATTAAGATCAATAAAAAATTATAACAGATAGGAGCTAGATTACAGGACGTCTTGCAGCTACAGAGCGCATAGACAGTCAGAAATTTAGCCCCCAATTGTACATTTTAAAAATTGACAACTAAAAAAAATAAAAAAAATACGAATAATAAAAAGGAGTAAGATAACAAAACGTCTTGCAGCTACTAAGCGCATAGACGATTGGAATTCTAGACCCCATTTACAAAATTTAGGTATTTTAAAGTTGATAAATGAAAGTTTGATAACCAATCCTCGTGCAGCTACAAAGCGCATGGGCGAGTGGAATTCTAGCAAAGTTAGAATGAAATCAATAAATTTACAAAAAATTGAGCATAGTAGTAAGTTTGTCAAGTGTTCATGCCAAGAAGTAAGCAATAAAAAACTAAATAAATAAAGCACTGTATCAACTCCATTGTTAACAAAAGGAGATAGATGTCCGAAGATAATTTTTTGTAGACAGTAGGTAGATACCGTCACCATGTGGTCCACTGGCTGCTGGAGAATTTCTGGAAACGCACGTGTGTAGACTGGGGGAGTATGCCTATTGTTCCAACGACTTGGTGTCCATTTTGGTCCGTATTATTTCATTTTATGAGACGTCAGTGTGAGGGTCAGTGCTTTTCAAACTCCCGACGTGACTGCGACCTGTGAATATCTATTGTGACAGATCCCTGTGAATGATAAGTACTTATTTATATATATATATATATATATATATATATATATCTGTGTTATATACGTACTGTTTTTTTTTCTAATTTAGATTTTAGGCCGGAGCATTCTTATTAAGTTTTTTTTCATCGTTTCCTCATTAAGGTTTTTAAAAAAAAAACAGAATTTTTTTTATAATCAATTGATCAATAAGTCCACTTATATTCACTACACACTCTCGCATGCACACAATACTCACACACCCATACACATATACACACACCCTCACACACCCTAAATATATATACTCACCCTTACTAACATGTACAACAATAATAAAACGGATACACTAAATAAGAGTACGCATTGTTTTTTATTTATGTTAATTTATTCTGACTATTATTACTATAATTTATTGATGTACATTTAAAAAACTTATGACTACTACGAGACTTTATTAATAATCTAGTAAAATTATATTTGATTGTATAAATTGCATCTTTCTTAAATTAAATTTTAATAAAATTAATCTTTGATAAATTCTAATAAACTGCTTTAATTACATATAATGAAAACTAAATTTCGGTCAATGTACAATTTTTAATTTTTCTTTTGTGACTATTCTTTTCACATATAATTAAATAAAAATTTAATGTATTTACGTTAATAAAAAAATATCAAAAAAAATATTTTTCCTTAGTAGATTGAGAAATAAATTAAATAAAGATACTGCAGAACTAATTTACAAAACAATCATTCTTCCACATATAGATTACTGCTCAACAATATTATTTTTAGCAAACGAAGGAAATTTAAATAAACTAGAAATTTTACAAAATAAAGCGATGAGAATAGTTCTTAAGAAAAATAAATATAGCAATGTAAAAAAAATGAGAGATGAACTAAAATGGTTATCTGTAAGAAGGAGACTTAAATTTAATATGTTGATATTTATATATAAATTTTTTCACGATAATTTACCAAAATATTTTAAAGATAAAGTTGTCTTAAACAAAAATTGTCATGAATATGCTACTAGACAAAAGGATAAAATAAGACTACCATTATTAAAAAGAGCTGAGTCGCAAAATTGTTTGATGTATAAGGGTTTAAAAATGTATAATGAGATGCCTGAATGTATGAAGAATGAAAAGTGTCTGAAAGAATTTAAAAATAAATGTATAAGTTACTGTAAGGAAATGTAAATATATATAGATGATGTAAATGTACATAATAGTTTATATTAGTTTTAATATAAGCTAACTTAAGAAATAAATAAAATAAAAATATATATATAATTGGTGAAAGATGTTTAGTGTTATTATTTTGTATTTTATAAATTGTATTTATATTGTGATATATTTTACTATTGTGATATATTTTACTATTTACGATCTGAAAATAAATAAAACATATGATTGAATGTATTTAATGGATTTAACCTCAAGAAATAAATAAATAAAATAATTTAAGTCACTTAAAATTTTTGGTTTATTGCACACGAAAATACAGAGATTAAACACAGAATACTTTAAAGTGAATTTGAATAGTTATGAAGGCAGAGAAGGGCGAGTGACGTGTTACGCGCCCTTGTTTAGGTCCATTGGGCACTGCGGACATAGAAGACAACACATCCTCGTCTCTCACTCTCTGGTCCCCACAACATTTTACCCTTTTTTGTTTATAAATAACAATGCAACTTTTAAATTTACGGTTATTTGTCGACGGTTTTGAGGTAATTATTTCTTTGTCGAGACTAAAACAAGCTTAAAATTTCACGCGTCACTTATTTTACTATTTTTTTATTTTATTTTGCAATTCGCCGTTTACAATAATAATACAGGTAAGTACAAACTTCGTTATAATTTTAAATATAAACAAAAACGTATTTTTGAATTTTTTTTAAAGACATGTTGAAACCAAAAAGAAATACTGCAGAGCAAAATCAAATATAAAAACTTTGGGTAATGAGAGTAGATATTTATTAATAGATTATTAATTAATCGTCGGCCTCGTAATGTATGCCGTCGTGAGCAAAAATGCATTTTTTTGACAAAAACCACAAAATAAGTTAAATATTAGGTAACGTTCAACAATGAATTTCGAGCCAATGGATTTTTTTTTCGCACCAAAACTGGCCATGAGTCCCAATTGTAGTGGTCAATTACAGTACAGGACACTCAGGCTTGAGAAAAATCACACCTTGATAAAAAAATATTAAATATAAATGTTTTCAGTTATTTTTTACTTAGGCCTCTATGCCTATGAACTACCATTTTCCACACATGCCAGAAAGGTTAGCTCATGCCTCATGTTAACAGAACGCGCGTGTGTGCGGAACGGCGCTGCGTGCGATTGACAGTTTTGGGAATGCTGGCTTTGTGAATATGAGGGTGTGTGTGTGTGGGGGTAGCGTGTAGGTAGCTGCCTGCTAGGTACGACCCACCTTAGCAATATTCCGGGGTATAAAGTAAAAGCGGTGATAAGCGCGAGTGTGACAACACCGTCAAGCGAAAATATGTTTTCTATGGCGTTTTTTTAAACTCTCCTTCCCGGTGATGTGTGGCTAGTACACATGGCATCGAATAACTTTAATATCTCTATAAATATCGGTATCGTAACGTATCGGTTAAAATTTAAGTAATTAATGCTTATTGGGAATAGAAAAAGCATTTTATGAAAAATTGGAGACAAATCACCAATATTTTTTTTTTTTTACATATTTATTACAGCAATTTACAAGTAATTATTTATACAACAAATTAATTAAGTAGTAAAAGTAAACATACATATTTTTTATTTTTGCTGTTGGTTCATCTAAACTGCCTAACTAGGGATAGCTTCCCCGTTCTAAGGCAGTAATTACGTATTTTATAATAATATTAAAAAAAAATTACAGTTTTATCATAATGTGTGCTTTTTCAGTCTTAAAAGTAAACAATGAATATCCAGAGAAAACATAAATAATACCAAAATCTCTATATCCTCAGTCCTAAGTCATTACTAGTAAAACAAGAAACCAGCTTACGTCCTTCTACATCGGACAACAATTTCTCTGACTCCCTCCGACCAATATGGATTAAAAATGCAGTCAACACCTTCCTCAGCCTGGCAATCCCACCACATTTCCACGAATCTGTGATAAGGTTATATACCCTCGGGCCTATATAATATTGCTGCCTTTGAGCCAAAAAAGTACTAACTCCTCTCTGTAGAATCAGATCCTTATTGGAGTGTCTAGTATTATGAACATGACAAATCCTTGCGTGTTTTTCCCTGTTATTATTATTATTATGGATAACTTATATAGCGCCATTTTCGTAACAAAATACCTCAAGGGCGCTTTACATAGTGATTCTTTTAAATTTGTAATTTAATTAAAATAATTTATTCTGTTGTCACATGCTACGGATTTATTCAAATGATTTAGAGAACAAGTGGGTTTTAAGTTTTTTCCGAAACATCACTTCACTTTCACAGCCTCGCGCCTCTGCTGGGAGAGCATTCCATGCCATAGGGCCTGCGACCGCAAATGCGCGTTCACTAAATTTAGTGCGCTGTTTGCGTAGAGGTAAAATAACTTTTCCTCTCGCCGTAGACGTAGCTGATCTAAGCGTTAGACGCCTGTCAGCAAGTTCATCTGGAATGCATAGTTTCCTGAGATATTCCGGAGCAGAGTTGTGCAGTGACTTATACATAAGCCAATAGAGTTTGTATTCGACCCTCTGTGGAAAAAGTAGCCAGTGTAGTTCCCGAAGTAGTGGAGTGATATGACTGAACTTAGAGATTCCGAAAATTAGTCTCGCTGCGGCATTCAATACAGATTGTAGGCGAGTCATTTTGTTCATTGGTAGACCTGCATAGATACCGTTACAATAATCGACTCTAGACACTACACACGCATTTATTAATTGACGGGCGGCATATTGAGATGTGTAACCGCTCACTTAATACAATTCAGTGTTTATCTATGTTGCCGTAGAAACATCTCCTTAATCTTCCTTAATATCTTCTCCTTTCCTCTTTATTCCTTTTCCCGTTGAGTAATGGTATTGATTTAAAGTAATTTATATACAAATCCAGTTATTTATATTTTTACGTATCTTTAGCTTTTTAATGTTTTGTAACTTGAATTATAAAAAAAACAACTTTTATTTTATTAAATAGATGCGAAGGTTTTCACGGTCACTGTTATCAATATTATGTATCTATTAGTTGGTTGTAAGAAATTGCCACTAGGCCCGCCAATGTACGATTAACGTTATGTACAAAAAGTTTAATAAATAAAATGAAAAATAAAAATAATTAATCCAGCCTTGTCTACAAATATTTGGACAGAAAATATTAAAGTTCGGTTTACAAATGACGTTACTTGAATGAGGAAGTTCAATACTACGGGAAATTGGATATAATAAATGTTTTCTTACGCCGGGTCAAAATAAAAGCACAACATTGTTCGGTAAAGTGTCTTGAAAATGTATGAAAAATTTTTTTTTTTTTTTTTTTAAATGAATTACTTTGAACGACGCCGCTAGAGCTTCAGAATCAATCAATGCAGCGTGTTGTGATTGTATGCGAATTATGTGAGTATGCATTGTTAAAATATTGTCACAACTTCAACATCCTTTGAACCGGCAACCGTTGTTCATTTCCCACCTTAGTATCCTTTGATCATCCGCCACAGTAAGACCTCGTGTAGTGAATCACGTGTTTATTTTGTTGAATGTGTGCCGCATCATAGACTTTGTTTCCACCAACCACCAGTGTTCAGCTCCAGATCGGGGGCCTGTCCTAGTGTTGGTACCGCTTGCAATTGACCAGTCGGACCACCGCAGTTCCATCAAGAACGAACCAGGTTAGTGGCATCCATTCCTAATCCATCTCATTCGTTGGGGTTGTGACCGATTGACACTACATACCGCATATCGAGGATATTTACTTATTTTATTAAAATTAAAACACAATCCACTCCGCTAAATAATATCGTAGAAGCCCTAGGGCTTCGCCCGCCGCAATTTCTCGCCCCGCATCCGCGTAGGAATTCGTTTTATTTTGATATCCGGCTTATGAAAAGCCAAGTCACAAAACTTGTGACGTCACACGCGGAATAATTTCAAAATTAGAAAACTTTAAAAAATCACAGCGCTGATAATACGTAGTTTGATATTCTATTTACAAATAAAAAACCGCTGAACTTCCTCATTTCGCGTTCGTTTTTTCGTCTATGGATTACATTTGAATTTCGAAGGAAGGGAAAAAATGTAGGGCACTCGTGTGGGACCCTTCAGCAGTATGGCAGTACGTAGGTAGCCACCGCCTGCGCGGGACGTCCTCTTCACTTGTCGTCTGCTGGGAATAGAGTGCCCCCTTGCCTACACTCCAATACTCCTCTTTAACTTCTTGATTCCTGGCCTTAGTAAAAAAGATTTCTATTGAATAACTATTTCGACGGTGAAAGGACGAAGTTCCTGAGCGACACGTAGGAGTTTTACAAAAGAGTCAGTTATTAGTATTTTTATTTTTTTACGGTAAAAAAAACTCATTTATACGCATTATTTTGGCGTGATTCCTACATAATTTAAATAAAAATCTATATACATCTTGTAGAGCTAAAAAATATTTATTTATAGATGAATATCTATTTTTTCCCCTTCAAAATAATCCCCACCAGATATTATACACTTGTGCCAACGTTTTTTTCAATCCTTGAAGAACTTCAAAAATATTTTTTTGTGATCTTGTTCAGCTCCTCCTTCGATGCCGTCTTTATCTCCTCAATCGTAACGTAGCGTTGTCTTTTCATGAGCCTTTTCAGTTTTGAGAACAATAAAAAGTCACAGGGGAGAATGTGTGAGCAGGGGTGTTATCATGGTGCAAAAGCCAATTATTAATCTTCGACAAATCCGGGCGTTTCTGGCGGATTGCTTCGCGCAGATTGCGCATAACTTGCAGGTTATATTGCTTATTGATCGTTCTACCCTATAGCAAGAACTCATGTTGCACCACGCCCCTAAAATTGAGGAAAACTGTAAGCAAAACCTTTACATTCGACCGAACTTGTCGCGTTTGTTTCGGTCTTGCTTCGTGAGGCAGCTTCCATTGGGATGATTGAGCTTTGGTTTCCATGTCATAACCATAAACCCATGATTTGTCGTCAGTTATAACCCTTTTGAGCAAATTTGGGTGGTCGCTGACAGAGTCCAACAGCTCCTGAGCAATGTTTTTGCGATGCTGTTTTTGGCCGAAATTGAGCAATTTTGGTACGAATTTCGTGGCGACCCGTCTCATGCCCAAATAATTGGTCAAAATCAAATGGCACTAGCCAATCGATATGTTTAGGTCCTCAATAACTTTTTTAACGGTGATTCGAGGGTTGGCCTATACTATTCTCTTCACTTCATCAATGTTTTCGTCTGTTGTTGACGTGCTCGGGCGTCCGGCACGTTCTTCGTCGTTCACATCTTCTCGGTCCTCTGAAAACATTTGTACCACCGATAAACGTTGTTTTGGTCCAAAGTAGCTTCACCATGCCACAGTCAACATTCGGAATGCGTCTGCGCACTTAATTTTGTTTTTCACACAACATTTGATACAGATTCTTTGATCCATTTTTTGGAATAGGGAAAAATCAAAGACGAGCCAAAAGACGTGCAAGCAAAGCAGCTGTCAAAAATTTATTGAACGTTCAAAGTGGCCGAACTTATCGACACAAGTAAGAGACATGAGTGTCAACATAACGCCATAAAAAAATCGAATAGACCCGTGGAAATTCCAAATTTCCACGGGTTTAAATTAAACATGTTTTTTTAGGGGAGACCTCTAAACTTCAGAGAAACATTCTTTATAGTGAGCTTAAAAAAAGTCCTTACGAGTTTTTTCCAAAAAGTCGTGTAAAAAATAAATAATAATTTATGATCTCAAAATGGAGTAAACCTTTAATTTCTCGGACTAGCATCCCTTCCGCAAAACCCTAACTCTCCCCGGCAAAAAAAAGCGATAAAAACGTATTTGACCAACGAAGCGATACGCACCAGACGCGGACAAGCGAAGCGGCTGGGTAGGAAAGCGGTAGGGGTTTGTGGAAGCACCGCTTGTCCGAGAAATTAAGGATTTACTACATTTTTCGTCGAAATAAATCCGACCTTCTTCTCATATTTAAAATTCTCAACTCACTCTTTGATGCGCCTAAACTAAGCTTAATGAAATTAAATATCCCAACTAGAAACCTCAGACTAAACTTACTCTTTCATTCCGATAACCATAGAACTAACTATGATTTTCATTACCGTATGCCCAGAATTCTAAGGTCTGCCAGCAAACATACCAGTTTTGATTTCTTTGATTTGTCTTTTTCCAAACGATCACTGAATCAAATTCAATTATAAACACCTCTCTCCCGCTTCTACTCCCACCAAGTCCATACCATTGTGTCTTTCTACTTTCCTTTACAATAATTTTCTATTTATAAATATGTCCTTAAAAATGCCCATTGGGCGTATATATAAATAAATAAATTTCGAGATAATTTTTTTAAATTTATTTTTAAAAAAAAGGCTTTTGGAGAAAAAAAGAATTTTTTTAAAGCTTACCATGAGGAATGTCCCTCTGAAGTTTTGCGGTCTGGCCCTGAAAAACCGTGTGTAATATTACATATATTTAATTCATTAATTGACTGTTCATTTGCTGGAGTTGATGTGTTTCCGTGTACCTGGTCGAAAAACCCGCCACACTTTTTGCTCTGCAAATTCTAGGACCGACTATCACATGCACTGCTCTATCCCTAGGAAACACAAATATTATTGTAATCAGTATGAGGACAAGACTGATATATTTGGTTCGGGACTTGATAGTTATAAAACAAGTCTGATTTCTTTTTACTCTAAAAAATAACTTTTCCCTATATTTAAGAATGTTTTCCTTTTTTGTTTTTTAATATTTTTGTAAATATTCCGTTAATATTTTTGGTCACTTATGTGTATTTACCTACTAGTTAATGTTCCCATAGTTATGAAATTTAATATTTTTTTGTTATGTATTTAAATATGTATATACATTTACCCGTACATATGTTTATTTTTCTTCATATTTATGTTCAATACATATTATGTTAAAGGCAATTTATGCTGTTTAGGTAAAAATAAATAAATGTGTTTATATATATTTTATTTTATTTATTTATTTTTATTTATTTATTTATTCACACTCTTTATCAAAATACAAATTCAAGTTTTTATTTGCCCAGCTAACAAGGGTACATACCCCGTTCCAAGCTAGGCAATTACATTTTAATATATTATAATAGTTAACAAATTAATATAGAGCACAGACAAACAAAATATAAACTTATTCGGATACACATTTTGATTCATATACATACAGACATACACATATATACACACATATATATATACACATATATACACATGTACATACACACACACGTACATACACCCATGCGCATACACATAAATACATTCTATATATGTATATATATCAGAACTTTCTCCCTCTTTCACACAGTAATACACGTTTTTTTGGGCAAAATAAGAAAATAAATTTAACCGATTTTACATAAAAAATACTGTGGATTTCAATGGGTTATTTCTCCATAACTCGTTTTCCATTATCTCTATCTACGCATCCGGTCTTGTTGAAAAAACGTCATCACCGGAAACTGCTCATCCGGCCTTCCGGTTAGGTAGTTACTTGAATTTAGAAATAAATTATGTCAAATATGTGTCTTATTTTTTATGAAAGAAATATATCGTCGGCAGATATTTTAAACGCTGTAAGAGATAGAGTCGTAAGAGGCAAGATAAGCAGTTCACAACGGAGTCCTGGTCCCGGCCCTGATGTATGGGAGCGAAGAATGGACTTGGAAAAACAGGGATGAAAGTAGGCTGAATGCTGTCGAAAAGCGATCTCTTAGGCGAATGTGTGGTAAACTATGTACGATAGATGCACAAATGTTGAGATCCGTATATTATGTACGGCTGAGACAAGCATTATCGACAAAATCAAGAAAGGAGTTCTGCGCTGGTTTGGACATGGAGAGCGAATGGACAGCGAAAAAACGGCTAAGAATATTTACAATATGAATTTTGATGGATGCAGAAATAGAGGAATAACGAAAAAGACGTATGATGTAAACAGACTACAACGACAGCAAAACAAAATTTTGAAGCTAATATATGACCTCCCTTTTCCAACACCAACTAAATAACTCTTAAAAAAACTAAATAATTAAATGACTGAGAAGTTTAATGGAACTCAGTAAATTTAGTAGCTAATGATGTTATTAATAAATTGAAATTATGGTTTGACAAAAATATATACGGTTTCCTTCTATGCAAAATAACGATAGGGCCCATCTACATCTACAGCTAGCGCATTATTACTCTGAGTCAACAACAAAGTATGAATGAAAAATGGTATGTTATTTCTGTAAAATTAATGTAATAATGCGTAAGGGTTAATAAATAAATTTTCAACAATCTTGTTTCGATCGATCGATCAATGAGGAAGTTCAGTGGTTTTTAATTTTTTTTTTATTTGTTAATAGACTGTTAAACTAAGCCAAAAAATTTTTTTTAAATTTTTATATATCGTATTATCGGCGATACGATTTTTCAAAGTTTTGTATTTCTGAAATAACTCCGCGTGTAACGTCAGAGGTTCATTTCCGCTTATTCTCATTCAGTTCTTCCCATTGGTCCAGAAGCGACAAGCAGACCGGAAATCTTCCATAGGTTTATTCACATGAACCAGTGACGTCATTTAAAGTAGTGCGTTTTTATCAAAATATTTTTTATTATTTTTTCTGTACATTTTAAAGAAACTTTGGCGTACAATTTAATGCTCTAATTTTTACCCCGCGTAAGAAAACATTTTTTGTATCCAATTTCCCGTAGGGCTGAAGTTCCTCATTATTTTTACTACAACGAATGGTGGATATAGACGTCTACGTATTTACAAAACTTCTGTCTTTAAGTAGTTTGACTAATCATTTTACACATCGTTATTCTGTTTTAATATCAATTTGTTTTTCTGCCAAGAATTTTCCCCGAGGGAGCGAGATGTTTATTTTTCGGGGTGAAAAATAGCCTATGACACTTTTCAGCTCTCCGGCTGTCCCTATGCAAAATCACGTCGATCTGTCACCCCGTTGCGATGAAAGAAATTTAAACAAACAAACAAATACACTTTCGTATTTACAATATCTGTTTAGAATCATTTATTTATTTATTTTATTTATTCGGTAAACAAACAGAATGTACCCAAATATTGACAATTTCTTTGTGTGTAGAACACTCATGCATACACCAAAATAATTGTTTACGTTTAAGACAATAATTTAAATTATGTTAAATATATTATATGAGTGGTCAGCGCGTTTGCCTACCATGCAAGAGGTCTCGGGTTCAATTCCCGGCATGGTTGACATGAAATATTGATTAAAAAATGTGTTTTTACACTAGAATATTTCATACTTCCTGGACTGGCACCTGAAGCGTAAGACTGATCATCTTACCTTCATGTAGCAAAAATGATCAAAATAAGCTTCGGTTGGTGTACCAATGCAGTGCCCTATGCACCATTGGGTGCGGAAAAGGAGTGATGATGAAATATAACAAATAAAAATATAATAAATGAAAGAAAGAGGTTGTGAAATCCAGTCTTTTGTCTACAAGCATTTGGACAAACTCAAATATTGTTCAAATAATCGATTTTTATTAACTATTAATTGGAACAGGTGGCATTCAATGTTCCGATCCGCCGGTTGCGAAATAATAATGCGCTGTTCCTCGATCAACACAGCACAAACTATGGCTTGCATTCACCAATGTCCCGATTCTGTCGTATTGTAAACTCGAGACAAGATCTGGGCTTTTTTGGTGTAAGTCTAAGATAGACCGTATCTTGTCTTGAGGTAGTAATTAATTTTTTTTTTGTCCTAGCTTTAATTTTATTTAGTTGTATTTTATTTTATTAGTGCCTGTATCTATTATAAGAAATTGTATATACCACCGTTAGAATGGACTTCATAAGTCCGTCAAATAAATAAATAAATAAAATACATTTTTTTTTTTTAAATAGATTCATAGCTGAAAGCCTTCGGCATAATTCAAAATTTGGTGCCTACTTTGGAAAATACGAAACAACAGACGAAAGAATACGAAAGTTCACAATTTACATTCTTCTTTTGCGATTTCCTAAAAGGAAGATCTTTTTAGTTGAGTCGTTTTCTTCCTAAAGGTGCGAAATATGAATAAAACACCTAAGTCTACTTTCGTCATATAAATGATTTTTTAAGTTAAAACTAAATTCTGAAGTGGACTTTGTTTTAGTGCAAAAAACATCAGTAGTCCCAGATATGCGTACTGTTGTTATCAAAACAAACATTATTTTATTTAACAAATTACAACAGGGTTGGAGAATACCTTAAATAAGGGAATATGGAAGTCTAGGCATGTACAGGGCGTATGACCTGTCATTGGCTGGTTTAAGTGGCCACTTTACACACTGTGTAACATTCACCATTTTGTCTATGTTTGAACATCCATATTTCTTCAATTCTTCCATCTGTTGATTTCAGTGAAGTTAAAGAGCTGTTGAACCTTTATTGTTGTGAAGAGATTCATCTGACTGAATTATTTCACATACTAGGCAACGCCTGAAAACAATTTAATAATAATCTTAATGACTCCCGAGGGGGTAAAATCCAGTCTTTTGTCGACGAACATTTGGACAAACCCAAATATTGTAATTATTTTATTTATTTATACTTTTACATTGTTTGTATTCTTTTTTTTATACAGAATAATGTTCCCTCACTGGGGTGTCTCGTGCGGAGGGAAACATTTTACAAAATGTGAAACATGCCTAAGATTAGCTATTTAATAAAGTTAACATAATAATAACAGCTTGCCCACCACATACCGCACGCCGCATCTGACGACATAAGTCTCTTTGGCGTTGCCCACATACACGGAAAATTTGCTCGTTGTCAAACGAGAAAAGCTGCCCGAAGCAGCTCTCTGAAATCTGGTAGCCTTAGCATCTTTGTGCTGAAAGAAAGTAATCCAGAAACACATAATATGTACTTCATTGGATTGAGAAAAGAGGGAAGTGAATTCTTCACTGACTGGGATTAAATTGATTGGACATGATCAATTCGCCGAAATGATTACAAAACTTTTTAAAAGCCTTGAAATTCTTGAAACAAGATCTGTATATCCGACAGGACCTATAACAGGGCCACGAATAGTAGCGAGAATAATAACAATAAAAAAACGTAATTAATCCAATTAACCTAATTATAATTAACATAATAAACAAAAATATTAATGAAAAACATAACCAATTTATACAGACCAATTAAAATCATTTTACCTGTTTGGCTTGATCCACTCATCGATCCGTGCGCAACCCACCACCACTATCCATTTCTTAATAGCAATTTTATATTGTGAGAACTTACTCATTGTCCTTGTGGATAATGGAAGTAGATTGTACACTTTAAGCGAGTCGTAGGTCAATCCTCTTTGACTGAAGGTTGTATTTAACATTTTTATATTTAACATTATTTGACATTGATAGTTCTTTATAGGTTGAAATAATCTCATTTGGTTCAAAGTTAAGATGTTTTGAAAACCGCAAAATCACAATCGTATATCTTTGCATTTGTTGTTTATATGCTTACTGTTTTTTCTTGCATATATTTGTTATCATTGTTTTTTTTTTGTTTTTTTTTACTTAGTAAAACTTTTTATTATATCCTTTTTAACTAATTTCTCATTTTTTTCTGTATATTCTGCGTTTATTATTTAGCATGTTAGCATGTATTTCATTTTTATTTTTTGTAAATGCCTTTTGGGCGTTAATGAACAAAATAAATAAATATGTAACATTAGTTTTATATATTTTTATTTTCTTTTTCTTATTACTTCATTTTTAATTTTTTGCTACTTTTGTGTAAAATATTTATATTTTTATTTGGGAAATCAACAGTTCCACATACATATTTAGTAAACAAACAGATATAGTGTATAAACTCAGAACTAATAACAGATTTCCACATAGTATACAGAGTAAGTCTGTTCTTTATATATAAATATATGTAAAACATGTAAAAGCCTACAAGGCGTTTAAATAAATAAATAAATTTAATCGCTGACATTTTTCGATAATCGTAAGCACCGGTTCACATCACGTCTCTATATCATCTAATATTTCTCATTCCAACGACCGCCTTGAGGGCTCTCACGGGAAGCGAGTGTGTATGACGTGTCGCTATTAATTTTTGCTCCTACAATGGAGCGGCGGGCTGCCTCTGTCGGGACAAGTCAAACCCTGCGACGTTTGGAGTGTTCTAGATGGCTGCCTGGCGCCTACATTGCCTACACGAATTTTCCACAAAAAAATATTCTGTTTTTTGAATTGAGTCGAAAACAAACGCGAATAATTTACTTTTTATTTCCTGATAACGATCTGGATATTTGGCAATCCGGAAGACTGACGTTCGGATAAACGGAGTTCTATTGTATTTTCAACACAATATTTACATTTATGCTATCTCCTTTTTTTGTAATACTTTTTTAGAGTACAATCCAATTTTTTTTTTTCTTTATAAATCATATAACACAAAGTATTTTACTAATACGTTGAATTACATTCTCAAGAGTTACAACAACTCAATTCGGGAGAACAACAAAGAAACAAAGCAAGTTTAGCACCTTTATAACTAAATATACAACAACAATATATACGCCTAAAACCTTTTCTTACACAAGCAGATAATGACAGATCATTTCCTCGGTTGCAATTTCAAATCCAAAATAAACCACCAGATCATTACCCGACAAGTATCGGCACAGCAGCTGATGGTACCACGACAGAAAAACTACTATGGTGACAGAACAATGGGTAGTGTAGTACCAAAACTGTACAATTTAATACCAGCCAAAAATCGTGAAGAAAAAAACATAATTTCATTAAAAAAAATAGTCAAAAATTATTAAACAGCAAGGGAAACTTACATGTATAAATATATTTTATTCTTCAATTATTATTAAACTATGTACTTACTTATAAATTTTAAAGAAAAATGTAAGGTAACCCGCAGACAAGCTTCGGCTTTGCGGGAACAAAAATACAATTATGTATGTTACTTATTTGTTAAAATGAATAAAACTTAAAAAAATAAAAAAATTATATATTTGTATTTTGAATCGGACGACTTGCGATTGTTTGTTATACTCTTTTTACGAAATTTGATAATATGAAACGGTTATTTTTATATTAATTGATTAAAGACCCGTACTGATTAAGATTTATTATAATTCACTAGCATTTTTGTGCAAACGCCATATATTAAATGAGTTCGGGGATGGCCAACGTTCCAAATATACACATATTTATTTTAAGGGATTCAAAGAAACAATGAGAAGAATCTTCAAGTGAAATACAAGACGGTAAATTTAAGTCAATTTAAAAAATATAAATATTATAATATAGTTATTCGTCATAATATTGGAAGTTTTGTAGACTGTACATTGTACAAGTGCAGTGAAAAAAGCATACATCATCTTTTCACCCTAGTGAATTAATCATCATTCCCTTTCCGAACCTTATGGTGCATAGAGCACTGCATCGGTACACCAATCAGTGTATCTTGATCACTTTTGTTACATTAAGGTAAGATGATCAGTCTTACGCTTCAGGTACCAGTCCAGGGACTATGACATATTCTAGTGTAAAATTAAACAATTATTTCATGTCAACCATGTCGGGAATCGAACCCGAGACCTCTTGCATGGTAGACAAACGTGCTGACCACTATACTACGAGGCCGTCAGGTAAATTGAAAATATATGTATATGGGCTTGCCTTACTGGTAAACCCTAGGCATGCTACTGAGTGCTATATTGGTATAATTACAGTGTTATTACAAAAAACATGAACCTAACACAGCAACAATTACGTACACAACACAATTTCTGACAGGACAACAAAATGTGACAAGAATATGTTTAACGCATTTCACACCATGTGTGTTAAATGTGGTGTTTGTTTTATATCATATTTTCTTTCAAAAAGAGGGTAAATATTATAAATAGAGGCTAATATTATTAATCGAGGCTAAATATTATTATTGTGAATGAGACTTAGCTTCCGTTTGGAGCGGAGAGCTGAGTCGTTAAATAAATCAAGATCGTACATCTTCAAATTAGGAAAAAAGACTAATTGCTCTTCCTAAAAGAGAATTCTGAGCTGCTCTGGTGTTGCATTTGTCATTGCTCAATAACGCAATATGTCTAGTCCGACAAAGGGGAATATTAAAATTGATTTCAGCTAGCAAATCGTCACAATCGATCCGATTATAAGGAAAATTATAGATAAACAATTGATCCGCAATCATGCGCCTTTTGTAAAGGCAAGGTTAGTTTAGGTTGTTTAAGCTAGGGAATTTATATTGCACGAATTAAAGAAATTTGTTTTGACTTCTGTCTATTTAGTTTATGTAAATGTTATATTGAGGGTTCCAGATGCAGGAGGCGTATTATAGGTGACTTCTGACTAATATACTCGATATTTAACAAAAAATTATTTTTTAAGTAAAAACGAAACCGATAGGAAGGTACTTTGTCTTTAAAACAGCTTTTAAGTATGCGGAGGAACAGCTTTTATTGCAACACTTGGCAGTTCCTTAACTGGCACCTAAAGATCAAAACGCAATAAAGCGTCACCACACTTAAACTGCGCTACGCGACAAAAGTACGTATGGTGTGCTGCGCAGTGCAGCGCAGTTGTTGTACGGCTTGTTTCATCCAAAGCAACTTAAATAATATTTCGTGTTGCCGCGACGCGCTGCCCTGTGTTGTTTTAGTGCGGTTTGATCCTTAAGCGTAAGGCTGAAGTTAAATAGGCACTGCATTCATCGGAATATTGAATATCTTTACATGTTTTTTTCTCTAAAAAAATTTTTAAATGCTTCAAAATAAGAGTATCTGTACTGTAAATCGTAACTCTTAATATAAACAATGTAATCGTAGTTAAGAACTGCAAATCTAGCGTAATCTTTTTTGAATTTCTGAAGAGTCGATTAATTCAAGAAGGTCGATAGTATCGCTACAAAAAATAAACCTTGAAGTTGTCAACATTCCGTTACCTTCCCAGCAATTACCTACGCCGGCTGCCATTTTGACAACACTTTCGTTCGCAAGTTTGTAGCCTGAAGTTTCAAATTGGGAGGTCGGGCGCCGGTGTTGCCAACCTGGCGCCGAGTTTGGCGATATCGGTCATTAGGGTACTTGGGCGGCCATTAGCGAGAAGTTCGGGAAACTGCCGCCGCGCACATCTGGCGTCTCGTTAGTGAAGACATCACTCAAAATCAAAATGTCTCCCACCTCGCGCGGGAAAACTCCAAGTTCGATGGGAATTTCAAATATTTGACATTTCGGACAGTTGGAAAGGAATTTTTAGCGGCTAAGTGTTCTCAAAGCCGCGTCATTCAATTCAGAATTCTTAAACATGAAAAATAAACAATTTTTTGAGTTTGTCCAAATTTTTGTAGACAAGGACTGGATTCAACTCCCTGGGAAGCTGTTTATATTAACCTATTATAACAGAGATGAAGAACATTTAAGAGAAGATAATATAGAAGTCTAGGCATCTACAGGGCTTATGACCTGTCAATGGCTGGTTTTAGTGGCCACTTTACACACCGTGTAACATTCACCATTCTGCCTATATTTGAACATCTATATTCATTCAATTCTTTCATCTGTTAATGTTTGTGAAGTTAAAGAGCTGAAACCTTTATTTATGCGGGTGAGATTCATCTAGTTGAATTATTTCACCTACATACTAGGCAACGCCTTTATTGTTGATAAATTACCTGGTCCATGAAGAAGTATAGAAATTGAAAAAATAACATTTTCCGTAAAATTTCGTTTCGTAAAATTAAGTTTTCTGTATAAAAAATTAAATATATTTACATTTTTACTCTAAACATGTTCAATTACTGGTTACCGACCAAGCACTTTGAATTTTAATACAAATATACACACTTTCGTACGTAAATATCGATATTAGTCTATACAGTCTTAGTATATACCGATGGAGATAGCCGTTCAAAATCGGGGCCCTGCAATCGGTTTCAAATTACTCGTATATTAACTGCTAGTTCAGAATAAGCATCCAGGTAACAGAAATCTGCATATAGATAAGCAATGACTGGAAGAAGTAATCTTTGTATTGACGCTTGTGTTTGGACCTTTTATGAGCAGATTTTTGAAAATATTTTATTTGTCTATTTGGCCTACTAGAGTATTCTGATTATTATTATTATTTTTTTTTTCTTTCTGTTGACGCCCGTGGGGCTTTTACATTATACATACTATAATAAGAAAAAGTTACACATTAAACATAATTAACATTTTTCAAATATAAAAATTTAAAAAAAAAAAATTTTAATTTAAAAATAAAGTTACATAGTTAACATAATACACTATTAAGACATAATACATACATTATGTTATGTTTATAATATAAGGCATAGTAGGATTCAAATAAAACATAATTATTATTTTTTTTACACCGGTAAACTAAACATTAAAGTGAAGTTATCCAAAATGTTAAAAACTGAAAAGGGTTTTATAAACTAAAAATATAAAACATAACACGGGCTAACTTTGAAGCATACATAAATACGATCGAAGATTTATTGACTAGACTCCGTCGCGTCGGTCGCCTGTAGTACTTATGTAGTGATTATGCCTTATCGCGTAAGCGCATTGCTAATTTTTTGTATGACGTAATTAATACTAATATTTTCATGTACTTGTATTTAAGTTTTGAAACTTTAAAGATGTACTTTTGCCTTATCATAATTGTTAGACTATTGTGTTATGAATAAGAAACAATGTGTATTGTTTTTGTAACATTATAAGAGTAGGTAAAACAGGGCGCTTTAAGAAAAATATATTTGGGTTTGACTTTATTTCTTTGAACAATGCAATTCATGTGTAAAGTTCTTACATTTTTAGATTTGCTGCGTAATATTTCTTATAAAGGAAATAGAACTTTGTCATGTTTGGAATTACGCAGTTTTGTTTTAGACGAATTTATTATTTACTACGGCGTTTTCACGCCGGCCATTTGTTTATAATAAAAACTAATGTTTCTCCTTTATAAGAGGGAAACGCGGGCAGATTGAGGCAGACCGCAGTCAGAATTAAGAGAGTGTGGAACATTTTAGTTTGTTCAGTGGAGTGTGTACTAACGCCGTTCCCCCGCGGGAGTAGGCGGAGAGGACGGAACGCCGTATTACTTTGTCTTTATATACGGACCTTGTTTCTTCTATTTTTCTACGCCTTTTTTTCGCAAGTTGACATCTACGCCCTGTCTTGATAGAGTTGTACTTCTAAACAAGTGGAAAATAAAGATAATTCAAATCAAAAGTGTTTTTATACTCTTTGATTTACGAGATTGCCATGTTCCAGTACCATTAATGTTGGAAAAACAAAATACATGGAGTTAGGAAGGAAAAAGCCAAACCCAAGGATGAATGTACTTATTGATAATGAAACCATAGAAAAGGTTAATGAAATGAAATATTTGGGGATAATACTTGATTCAAAATTGACATTAAATGCAAATTTTGAACACGTTAATAAAAAAATATCAAAAAAATATTTTTCCTTAGTAGATTGAGAAATAAATTAAATAAAGATACTGCAGAACTAATTTACAAAACAATCATTCTTCCACATATAGATTACTGCTCAACAATATTATTTTTAGCAAACGAAGGAAATTTAAATAAACTAGAAATTTTACAAAATAAAGCGATGAGAATAGTTCTTAAGAAAAATAAATATAGCAATGTAAAAAAAATGAGAGATGAACTAAAATGGTTATCTGTAAGAAGGAGACTTAAATTTAATATGTTGATATTTATACATAAATTTTTTCACGATAAATTACCAAAATATTTTAAGGATAAAGTTGTCTTAAACAAAAATTGTCATGAATATGCTACTAGACAAAAGGATAAAATAAGACTACCATTATTGTAAAGAGCTGAGTCGCAAAATTGTTTGATGTATAAGGGTTTAAAAATGTATGATGAGATGCCTGAATGTATGAAGAATGAAAAGTGTCTGAAAGAATTTAAAAATAAATGTATAAGTTACTGTAAGGAAATGTAAATATATATAGATGATGTAAATGTACATAATAGTTTATATTAGTTTTAATATAAGCTAACTTAAGAAATAAATAATAAATAAAAATTAAGACGATACAGCTTGTGTGATATTAATAGGCAAGAAATTCTGCAATATTTTAAGCGAGTATAGACTGATATAATGTTTAATTATACCCCATATAAACATACGGGTCCAGTTATCGCCGTAATCCTACAGGAACACGCAAGCGCAGTCTGGTCTCATAGACAACACCTATCTCCACCGACAGCCGCTCGCGAGTTGGCCTACGGGACACTATTAACAGAGTTCTCTCACACTCCCATAATGCGGGCCGTGTTAAGTACCTACCCACCTACTAAGCCGGGCCAGTAGTGTGCTAGGCTAGATAGCGATATCTGACAGCCCCGGTTGTATTTTGACAGCTGTAAAGGCGGGAAATGTTACGATTTGAATGGTTCCAAAATGGCGGTCATCAGTTTTTTTGAGATGCAGGCGACAAAAACATAAAGTGAGCCATTACAATATGTTTGAAAAAATTCGCGTTAGACGTTAATAAGATTCTGTTCTTTAGAAAACACTTCATTATATAATTACTAAAATTCCTAGGCAGATCTTAATAGAAAATGTTGACAAGACTTTTAAGAAAAAATATTTAAATGGCTAATATGTAACAAGGCTTTATATTGATTATTATTTTTGTTAACAGTCATGTATTTAAACTTTTGTAAATAAATTTTGGGCAAAAAATACGTATGTTTTAGTTCTTATTAATGCTTTTATTACTTTTTAAATTTAAATTATTTTATTTTATTTTATTCGAGATTTTTACAGCTATTACATAAACAAAATAAGTAGAAAAATATTAACAATACCAGAGCCAATTAGAAAATCCACTGTTAATCTAATGACATGTAATATATAAGAAAAGAGTTTACGTAATTGTATGTGTGTGACGTTTGTATTCATGTGTATGTGAATGTGTGTATTTATTTTATTTCAGAAAACATACAGTCATACAAAACAAGTATTAAAAACAACATTTTTTTTACATAAAAAGACCAATTAAATTTTCATAAATTAAAAAGATATAAACATTAAATGTGACAAAAAAAAAAAAAAGAATTTTAAGTTAGAAAAGAATAATTGTTGACTTTTGCGTTTTCCATGGAGGTAATAAATTAAAATAAATAAAAATACCAAATGTACACTCCGGGCCATCCACGCACACACATGAACGCACATATAAAACATACACAAACATAATGCATAAATATATATATGCGTGAATGAATAAGGTAGAGGGTACATATGCTTGTGGGAATGAATGAGGAAGAGGGTGCGTGTGTGTGGGTGCGTAAGTATAAAAAATAATTGTATAAAACTTGTAATTATATTGAAAATGGTACAAGAAAGAGATTGGTAAAAAGTTCGAATCTTTTTTGTTTAAATTTAAACCAAGAAATGTTCTTAATTGTATTTTTTAAAAGTATGTTAAATTTCAAAACCGTATGCTGAAAAAAAAGCGTTTTATCTTAAAGTTCAACTGATACACACTGAATGAATAATGTGCGACGAGTCCCATACAATACGAGTACGGTAGGTAAGCACAAAATGCAGTAAATACGATATAATGTCAACAATAAAACAAGGTTTGACAATACGCGAACGTTGATTCAAAACGAACATACAAGTACGTATTATATGCACCTACATAATATATAAATAAGAATAACATATAAGTTTGAAAGAAATTATTCGAATTATAAAAATCAGGTGTCACAAACAGTTGGCCCGCAGTACGGGGATACATAATTATATTAAAAGATCTTCTCACCATAAAACTTATATTTATTCAGGAATGGAGAGCAACGGAGAGGAGGATGTCTGCATCCGGAAAGACAATTTATTATCTATGACAGTTTTGATAAATTTAATATTTTTGGTAAATATATCTATGTCGTTAAATTTTTTGTTATACGTATCCATAATACGGTTAATCGTAGCGTTTTTTGACAAATTTGTTCTGCATTTAAGTGTGTGAAAAAGTTGTGTATAACGCGTTTGTCTCTGTGGTACATTAAGATGAATAATGATAATTACAGTTTAAAATTTTAATTTTTTCAGAATATTATTTTTAAACGATGTTGCAGAGTCTAGCAAAATGTCAATGTCGACAGTATATATTTGATTGTACAGGGCCAGAGCACGATAAATGGGGGAATTCGTTGCTGCATTCGTATTGTATTTCGATTTATAGAAAAGTTTTGTGTGTTCGGTCCGCCTAGGTGGAATATTGAAATGAATCGAGGAGAGTATGTCTGGGCAGTCAATTTGGCCATGAAGTATTTTATGTACTCGTATAAACTAGCGGAACCGACTGACGTTGTCCTGCCTCAACGTTGGCTTGCCTGCTATTATTTTAAAAAAAATACCTTTCATCTAGGTACTTGCTTGTGATTTAATTCCAAAACTAAAATTTTTAATATTCAAATATTGAATTTAAGCAGGTACTTTTTTATGGTCAAATTCCAAAACATAAAATAAATATGGTGCAAACGTCAAACTCCGGTCTTCTCACCAACAGAGAGACTCATGTAGGAATATATTTTTTAAAATGTATTGAATTTAATATTATTTTAGTATTACCAAAAAACCAGTAAAAATATATAAATGGGTAGAAATTATAAGAAATTTACGGAAAAAATCTGATTGAGGTCCACAAAAAACAAATGCTGTTTGTAAACATTCAAAAACAAACTTTTTTATACACAAACAAACAACATGTTTACATTTTTTTGTAAATTCCTAAAATGCAACCTTGGTAGATAGATGAAAAACATTTATGCTCCTTTTTTTCATACATTAGATTGAAGATTTTAATATCTACAAACTTGCACAGCGCAAAGACCTATATTTCTCTAAAAACCGCACGTAAATCGGTTAAGCCGTTTAGGAGTTCGGAAAAAGATAAAAGGTCCACCTGTGCTCGCCGTTTTTTTCAAAGTTGCAAGTAGGTGACACGTATTATTGTTGCCGCATTTGAAGTTAAAATACATATTTCACGAACTTGTCTTGGATGTGTTCTATTTTATCTATATATATTTTATAAAATATTATTTTTAAGGTGGTTCAATTCTGCAATTTATTTCATGAAAAGAAAAAAAATAGCATCACGGAACTTGCAATTCGTGAGATTTCATTAAATAGGCAATCGGCGTAACATCACTCTTACGCCTTTGTACAGGCTATTTGCTCAACATATTGGCTTTTATTGTTTTTATTTATTTAACTTTTTGTACATAATGTTTTTGTAGATTGGCGGGCTTATTGCCAAATGGAAATTTCTTCCAACCAACCAAAAAAATAAAAGTTCTTTTTTTATAATTCAAGTTACAGAACATATTCAATAGAAAATAAAGATTAAAAAGCTGAAGATATATAAAAATAGAAATAAACGTATATGTTTATAAATTACCTTAAATCAAAACTATTAATCAATGGGAAAAAGGAAAAAAGAGGAAAAAGGAAAGGAGGAGAGATGAGGGAGGGAAAGGAGAGGTTTCTTCAGACGTGATTTAAACAGAGATAATGTAGTAACATCTTTGATGGTGGATGGGAGATGATTCCACAGACGAGTCGCATGGACACTATATGAGTTAGAGAAGAAAGAGGAATTGTGGATGGGCATTAAGAGAGTGCCCTGAGTATTAGAACGAATACGATAGATATTAAGAAGTTAAAAAATGAATGCTGATATCAGAACACAATTTTTTGTCACATAAAAATAAGAAATTTCTAGTAAGTGTACATTCTGTTCGTTAAAAAAATAAGCCATTTAAATCTGTTTTTCTTATTCATAATTTCAACAAAAATTAAAAATTAATTTTAAAAAAATCAACTACATCAACCATGTCGGGAATCGAACCCGAGACCCCTTACATGGCAGGCAAACGCGCTGACCACTACACCGCTTGGCTGACGTATTAATCCACTTCAATTTATTTGAGAGAACTTTTTATATACGCATTAATCTTCGCATCAGTAAGATTTTTCTAGTGCTGTGCGTGTTTTCTGCAAATTGAGAAATGCCGTTTTTGCGTATGACACTTTTTTCAGAAGGTGATTATTACAGTTTTTGCGACATGCGGCATGCGGCATGCGACAAGCGGCATGGCAGTTTTTGGCGGAACATAGAATTGACCTAACTGCATCCTATAAAAGCAATATCGCTTTTTTTATTGTGAACTTGCTGCTCTCTACATAACTACGTTCAATTCTTTATTTATGTATGTCTACGTGGAAGCAAAACTCCCTCATTTCAAAGCCTTTAATTCAAGTTGAGAAATACTTGTTCCGACACCTGGGGAAATCAATCACAGCACCTGCCGTATGCCTGTTTGCTAGGGGAAGGTAGGCTAACATGAAACACGGGGTAAATTGCAACGTAACTTCGCCCCTATTTTTTTTATTTTTATATCTCAAATCAATAAATATATATATATATATATATACAATGAAAGAACTAATTGACCGAATAGATGCTGCTAGTTCAGATATGGGACTCTCAATGAATATAAGCAAAACTAAGCTTATTATCATTGATTGAGCTAATAAAGTAGCGCTATTATCCTTACCGCGCAACTTAGAAAGAGTCAACAATTTCATTTATCTAGGTTCTCTCATCAGCGATGGCGGTGGGTGTGAAGGTGAAATACGGCGACGTGTTGGTATTGCCAAAAGTGCAATGAGTCGGCTGGTGAAGATCTGGAAGAATCGCAGTATAACCATTAACACCAAAAAGAGACTGGTGAAGGCCTTGGTTTTCTCAGTGTTCATGTACAGTGTGGAATGTTGGACGCTGAAGGAATATGAAAAAAAAATCGAAGCTTTCGAAATGTGGTGTTGGCGGCGAATGCTGCGGATTTCGTGGACGGCCAAACGTACGAATACATCTATATTCCAGGAACTAGACATAGGAGAAAGACGTGCGAGGAAAGAATCCTGCAGTTCTTTGGGTATATTTCCAGGGGAAACTCTGATAGTATGGAGAAAACTATTCTTCTGGGAAGTGTCGAAGGGACAAGGTCGCGTGGACGTCAACCGACAAGATGGAACGGCACAGTCACTGAGTTATCAGAATCATCACTGACGAATCCCTATAGAAGAGCAAAAGACCGTTCCAGATGGAGGAAGACTGTCTACAGACGAGCCATGCCTGGAGTCAGGCGTAATCACCATCCTCAGACATGAGGCACGGATTGAAGAGAGAGAAATATACATTAAAGAAGCAATGTACAAGTATTCACATTAAGCGGATATGCGATGTCAAAGAAATTTGTTGAATATGTATTTGAACATAGGTTTTCGGTGACTCTACGATATTACTCTCAGAGTAATAATGCGCCAAGCTATAGAGGAGCCCAAACGTAGGAAAACCATTCTACGACTATTAGGTATTAAGTTAGCTACAGTTCGCAGCAAAACAATAGGCCGTACTGAGGTCAAGAATTGCTAAATGGACATTAATTTAAATTGAAAATATTTTTAATATGTACCTGTGTATTTATTAATGCAGGGTTATTCCAATCTATTTTTCTATAATTCGTCTATATTTGTTTTATAAAACTGAAAATACATGTGTGTATTTTTTATTTTTTTATTTATTCATTTTATTCTCAATGTACTTATGTAACATTTATTAAGACATAAATCACAACTCCATTGAACCAAAGTCCTGTGTTGAGTTTGTTTTTTTGTCCGTCATATCTCCGAAATGGCGAGTCGTAGCGGCCTGAAATTTGGCCACGTCATTTTAGATGCGATTTTAAGGTTAACGTTGCTATTTTCGAGTAAAATTTTAAACAACCTCTACTCGATAAAAACTCAAAAATTATATGGATGCCTAGTGCGGCTCCGACATATTGCCCGTAATTAACTGTCATTATCAACAGTAAACATTCTTTAATTCACAAATTTTTCTTCCGAATTAAGAAAAAATTGTATCTAAAGTAAATATGTTGATAAAAGGAAAGTTTTTAAGTAACACAATACACGTGTCGGGACAATAAATGCCAGAAATCAATGTTAATCATAAGAAAATATTCTTAATCTATTACCTGCGAAAACTGACTCCTTTAACATCTTTGACGCTCCTACTGCTGCAACCAAACATACTGCAATTCACCATAGTCGATTTTTATTTATTATAACGTAAATATCCAACTTATTTACAAACAAAGCCAAGCACAGCTACCAAAGCATCCGATCAAACCATTATGTCTATGTTGACAAATAAAACAAAATGGCCACCAATTGGTTGCTAACCAACAAACCAACATCATTTGCGTTCTATGAAACATAGCGATAGGGCTTCTCTATAGGTTTACGCATTTTACTCTGAGATATTACTAAATATCATATCAGTTCAACATCGATTTTCAAAGATTGGACGGAGGTTGGGCTTATGGAGACCAATATACGTATAATAAGTTAGAAACTACCTTAAATATATCTTCTCTTCAAGACCGTCGAAATAAATCCGACCTTCAGTCGATAACTTCTTAGAGAGAAAATCCAGCTAGTCTGCGAGCATTTGGACATACTCAAAACATTGTTGAAAAAATTGTGTTGAATGATAGAGTTTAATAGATAGAAATACGTCCTTGCTAGGGAGCGCTCAATCTGAGTGCCGTTTGAGTGATTACTTTCGGCCTGCTGCGTATTGTAACGTTCCACGTGGCTCCGCCTACTCTTCGTCATGGTTGGCACCGAAGTGACATCTCTTAAACAGTGAGTGTTATTACTTCATTACGAATATATAATATAATATCGTAAAATAAAAAGAATGATCTGGGGTAGCTTATTAAGGCTCAAATTCATGCAACAGATCCACAGAGAGGTCCATGCTTGATATATGGTAAGCCTTAGACGATAGAATAAACAAACAAACAAACAAACCATCACGCTGTTTCCGTAGGCAGAGAGGATAGAACGTCATATCTCTCTATCTTTGCATACAGACCTCGCTTCCTCTACATTCATACATCGTCTCATGCATGCACCCCGATTATTCCTACTTTTGACATGTCCATCTTCAAGTATTTGATGGACTTGATCATTCGTTGTCCATTCGCTCTACATGTCCGAACCAATGCAGCACCCCTTTCTTGATTCGGTCGATAATGGCATATCTCAGCCTTACACAGTTCACGGATCTCGACATTTGTGCACCTATCATACATCGTTTTGCCAAACATTCACCCGAGGGATCGCATTTCGACAGCATTTGACCTACTTTCATCATCATTTTTCCATTTCCATACTTTGCTCTGGCACTACAACTCCATTGTGAACTGCTAGTTTAGCCTTCTGCGATAAACATTTGTTAACAAATGATGAAATTAGGCACTGAACCAGATTAGTGAATATCATAGATCGTGTGGCGAAGCGGCAATGGGCAGGGTATTTTGCAAGGCAGGATGCCAGAAGATGGACTAGAGATCTGCAGTGGAGACCTTGGAAGAATAAGAGAGGCGTCGAAAGACCCTGAAAAGATGGGTTGATAATATATTTATTTAGCTTTTTGTACATAATGTTATATGGCTTATTGCCAAATGGCAATTTCTTCCAACCAACCTATAAAATTTTAGCTTTATTTTTATAATTCAAGTTACAGAACATATTTGATAGAAAATAAAGATTAAAAAGCTAAACATATATAAAAATATAAATTAACGTATTTGTTTATAAATTACCTTAAACCAAAACTATTACTCAACGGAAAAGGGGAAAAAAGAGAAAACCGGAAAGGAAGAGAGAATAATGAAGAGAAAGGAGATGTTACTTCAGACGTGATTAAAACAGAGAAACAGAGTAACATCTTTGATGGTGGATGGGAGATGATTCCACAGTCGAGCCACATGGACACTATATGAGTTAGAGAAGAAAGAGGAATTGTGGATGGGTATGAAGAGAGTGCCTTGAGAATTAGAACGAAGAGGTATAGCCGAAATGGAGGGGAATCAATGGCTGCAAAAATCAAAAGACAAGGAAGAGTGGAATGATATGGAAGGGGCTTATATCCATCAGCAGAGAGTTGAAGACTGAGGAAGAAAATTAAGAAAATTTAGGGTGTTATTCTGAATCCCCTTTATCCCCTAGAAAGTGATTAATTTGGTGATTTCTATATTTTTGCATGCGTTTATACTTTGCTTCATATATGGCCATACTGATCATGAAACGCTACTACTACTACTACCATCACGCCATTTCCCCGTAGGGGTAGGCAGAGAGAATGAACCGCTACACACGTCTATCCTGGCATACATTCCTACCTTCCTCCACATTCATACATCTTGTCATAGATGCCCTTCGGTTCTGTCTGCTTTTGACATGACCAGACTTAAGATTTTGGTTCATCTGATCATGCCACGTCTTCCTCGGTCGTCCCCGTCTCACGTTGCCGTTCATTTTCACCGTATGTACTTGTTTTACCATTCTCTCGTCGTCCATTCGTTCTACGTGACCAAACCATCTCAGAGACCCTTTCTCAATCTTATCAATTATACTTGACTCAGATTTACACTCTCGCCTGATTTCATCATTCGTAACCCTGTCATACATTGATTTCCCACACATTCGTGAGAGAGATCGCATTTCAACCGCGTTCACTCGCCTTTCATCCTTCCTCTGCCAGTTCCATGTTTCACCTCCATACATAAGTGTTGGGACTAAAACTCCGTTGTGCACTGCCAGTTTAGCTTCGATTGATATATTTTTATTAGAAATTACTGTGCTTAGTGCTCCGTACATTTTGTTGCCCGCATTCACTCTTCTTTCAACATCTTTTTCTACTCTCCCATCTCTTGAAAACATGCTTCCCAGATGCACAAATTCTTCTACTTGCTCGAGACATTCGTTGTTTACATGATGAAACGCCAAATAAATAAAAACACGTGAACTCAAACGTAATGATTTTTATCTATAGCATTATCGCGATCTTAAGCATTACCCAAAACACCTAATTAGGTCGGATTGAGAAAACCGTATTAGTCTTTTTTCCGTTTTTGAAATAGATTTATACGCCATTTTGCGTTTAATCATCAGTGTGGCTATATATGAAGCAAAGTGTATTCGCATTCGAAAAAAAAAAACCAAATTTCTTTCTTCTCTGCCCCCGCGATAAGAATCATAATTGCACCCCTGGTTTGAACATGTCTGGCCACCCCTAGTTCATTGCGTAGAGTTGTTTTGACAGATAACAGTACCGGCGACGGGAGACGGATCAACTTGTCATTTCTCGCTTACTATCAACGTTTTTACAGCCGTGTGGAACTCGCTTTATAAACAGAACTATACAGACATCCAGCGGAATGGTTTTAGAGGAGATTATCTCGTCAAAAACTATGTAGGCGGGAGATTAACATTGAAAATTTTTACTATTTTCATTTTTCCATTTTATTTTTTAAATATTAAAATTTATTTCAACAGAGAGGGAAAACATTTTGAGAAGGAAATATGGAAGTCTAGGCATTTATAGGGCTTATGACCTGTCATTGGTTTTACAATAAACATAATAATAAAACAGAGTATTAAAAAAATAAAGCATAATTACATGTCAATGAAATACATATTAATAGAAAAATAGTAAACGAAAAAATCCCACAAAGGCATGGCCTGTTCGTGGGTATACAAGAAAATGTTAACGAATTTTAGCTCCTATAATAATTAATGGACAGTTATAATATTTTTGTATAACATAAGAAAGAAAAAAATAAAATATTCTGTAAAAGATAATAGGGTATTTTTTTTATAGTAATCAAAAAAGGAAATAAAAAATATTTAAAAAAACACAAAAATATTCCTTATTATTTAAGGGCAAAAAATAAATCATAGAAAAAAAGAGTTCATATCTTTAGTTTGAATCCAGGATAGTGGATGTTTTTTAAAAAGAGGAAAATTTTGAAAGTTTAGAATCAATGAAATAGTATCAGTAAAAAAAGAATTAAAAATGTTTGGGCCTATAAAATATGTATGTCTCTGTGCGAGCCTCGTTTTACAATGTGGTAATTCTAACACACGATTCCTTCTTTGACTTGATCTATTTGAATTACTTGTAAATAAATTTTTGGTTGTAAAATATATAAGTGGTAACTTTACACACTGTGTAACATTCACCATTCTGCCCATGTTTGAACATCCACATTTCCTCAACTCTTCCATCTGTTGACTTTTGTGAAGTAAAAGAACTGAAACCTTTATCACGTGGGTGAGATTCATCCGGCTGAACCAAATCACCTACAAGGCAACGCCTGAAAACAATGTTCCAATTTTAATGCTTTTTCTTTTACCAGGTAGTTAATTCAACAATGTTTTAGTATGTCCAAATGCTTGCAGACCGGCTGGATGTTCAAACATGGGCAGAATGGTAAATGTTACACAGTTTGTAAAGTGGCCACATAAACCAGAAATGACAGGTCCTAAGCCCTGTAGATGCCTGGACTTTTATATTACTTTCTTTGCAATATTATTCATGTCTGTTGTAATATGTTAATGTTAAAAGCTCTCCAGGGAGTTGAATACAGTCCTTGTCTACAAAAATTTGAACAAACTCAAAATATTGTTGATAAATCCACCTGGTCTACGAAGAAGTATAGAAATTGAAAAAAAAAATTTTTCAGGCGTTACCTAGTATGAAGGTTAAATAATTAAATGAGATGAATCTCACCCGCATAAATAAAGGTTTCAGCTCTTGAATTCACAAACATCAACAGATGAACGAATTTGAGGGAATATTGATTGGTTATCTAGCTTTAAGACGTGTTAAATCTTACTCTTTTTTATTATTAATATTTTTATCTTTTTTAAAAATCATTAATACACTAAATTTATTTGTCAATTTTCAAAATGTTTAAATGGGGGCTAAATTTATATCTGTCTTTGCGTTCTGTAGCTGCAAGACGTCCTGTAATCTAGCTCCTATCTGTTATAATTTTTTATTGATCTTAATTGAAAACGAGGAATTAAAATCCCAACCGTCCATGCGCTCTGTAGCTGCAAGACGTACTGGGATATTTATTAATTGCACAGCGCCCTTGAGGTGATTTTCACAAAAATGGCGCTGTATAAATTATCCAACTATATATATATTTATGGATTTTCAAATATGGGCAGAATGATGAATGTTACATTGTCTATTGAGTGGCCACTTAAACCACCCAACGACAGGTCATAAGCCCAGTAGATGCCTAGACTTTTATATTACATTCTTTTAAATGTTCTTCATTCATGTTGTAATATGTTAATCTTAGAAATTATGGAAGAAACCACTTAAAAGTACAGTATGCATGGTCATGGCAAAATCTAGCCAGACATAAAAAGTGTGTCCTCTCAAGTCAGGAGTGATAACACCGCTTGCTTCTTGAATGATCGCCTTTGCTGTAGGAACACATCGATAGTACTGTTTGGTGAGATTTTGTTAACTGTTCTGAAGACGAATGTGTGGGGTTCATAGTCCATGATTGATGTCACACGCGTGCTAAATAATTTCACCTGAAACATAGAGTCATGACTTCAAGAAGCAAGTCAGCATTTTCTATTGAATTCAATTCTGCTGCAAAACACGAGATCAACGTTACGCAGTACATTAACATTAACGAAGTTAGTCGTAAACTTTAAAGCAGTTTGCACTTACTTTGATAAGATATTGTTAGAAATTGAATATTACATACAGATTCATTATCTTAAAAAGAACGGGAGAAAACAAATATATAAAAAAAGGTTTTAACTAAAATATTTCAGTAACTATTTTTTTTTTAAGTATTACCAAAGGCATAATTTTTCCTTTTTCCTATTGAGTAATGTTATTGATTTAAGATAATTCATAAACAAATACGTTTATTTCTATTTTTATATATCTTTAGCTTTTTAATCTTTATTTTCTATCAAATATGTTCTGTAACTAGAATTATAAAAATAAATAATTTTACTAATAAAGGAAAATGTCATAAAGAAAGATGTGCTTTAAAATGCTTGTATTTCTTTTCAGAAACAAAAAATTTAGATTTTGCTTCGGCCATTTTAATTTTTAATCTATTATCTATAAATCATTAAAAAATAAGTCAAATAGTTACTAAAGATACTAAAGTTTGGTTTAAATTTAAAATGACGTAATCTGCCGGTTGAAAAGTAATTATATTATAGTTATATAAAACTTTTAAGTATATTTTTTAATAGAATTACCTTTTAAAATTATTGTTTTTTTATATCTATTTTTTTTATATATTATTGCGCGATTTTAAAAAAAAACATTCGTTTTAAAATGGTAAAATCGTATGATTTCCTTTCTTTTCGTGCGTTTTACCCGACTTCAACCCTTGCCACTGGCTATAAATTAATTGTCCAGGTCGTTTTAATTTTAGGGACACTGTTTTATTTTAAGCATTATAATTCAGGCAAACAATGTTGAAACACTGGAGCTGTGTTGATATTTAATCGTCAACCTGACAAAATGATTATTGGTAGAAACGAAATTACCCATCACAAGGCTTTAATCGGTAATCACATTTTCATCGAAATTTAACAATTTCAAGAATCCAATTTAACAAGCTCTTGCCATGTAGCAATTACTTCTGTTTGTTCTGTTGAAAATTAAAAGTTTCGTACACTTATTTCAGACAAGGATAACAAATATTAAACTGTATATAAAACTTACTTAAAATTTGGAATTACGCTTTGTCCTCAAGCCTTTTTAATTTTTTTTCTTAAAAATGGGAGTTGCGTTTGTCTTTTTCACCGCACAGTATCAGGGGATCATTTGCGAGAGAGCGACTGAAAAACTATGTTCAAACACATATTTATAATTTAAATTTCTTTCAACAGAGAAAGAAAATATTATTGAGAAGGGTAAATGGACGTCTAGGCATTTACATGGCTTATGACCTGTCATTGGATGGTATAAGTGGCCAATCTACACACTGTGTAACATTCACCATTCTGACCATGTTTTAATATCAATAATGTTTTCCGTCTCTGTTGAAATAAATTTTAATATTAATAACTCCACAGGGGGGAAATCCAGCCAGTCTGCAAGCATTTGGACATACTCAACCATTGTTGAATTAACTACCCGGTAAAAGAAGAAGTATAAAAATTGGAACATTGTTTTCAGGCGTTGCCTAGTAGGTGATTTGGTTCAGCCGGGTGAATCTCACCCGCATGATAAAGGTTTCAGCTCCTTTACTTAACAAAAGTCAACAGATGGAAAGGTTGAGGAAATGTGGATGTTTAAACATGGGCAGAATTGTGAATGTTACACAGTGTGTTAAATGGCCACTTAAACCAGCCAATGACAGGTCATAGACCCTGTAAATGCCTATACGTCCATATTATCTTCTCGGTAATGTTTTCCCTCTCTGTTGAAATCAATTTAGATACGAATAAATCCCTAGGAAGGAAATCCAGCCAGTCTGCAAGCATTTGGACATACTCAAACATTGTTGAACATATTAATAAAACTGCGCTCCACTGTTTATCCTCTTAACAATGTGATTTTCACTGCGACATTTTATCAGGGTCAGGATAGACGTGAGGAGCGGTCCTTCTTCTCTGCCTACCCTTACGGGGAAATGGCGTAATAGTTGTAGTAAAATTGAGTTCTATTAAACACAGTAGTATTTGTTATTATTTTCATGCATTAAGAATTTGTTTTTATCTTCTTGCAGGTAGTAAAGATAGATGCCGCAGTCTATCACCAGCTCCAGGAGACGGACGATCTCCCGAAGGTGGCTCTCCGTCCAGCAATAGTGCTCCGAGGGTCAGTCCTCATCATAATGGAAGCGCGGGTAACAGTCAAATAATTCCTTTTAATCCTGGCTTCTGACCAGCAAAATGAAAAATAAGATTACCAATAAGTAGAAAAACAATATAAAAACTTACCGATTTAGGATTTAAATTTTTTCGACATTTCGACCTTTGCACGATGGTTTGTTTGTTGTGAATGAATTCGTTTTGTTTGTTCAGGTTCAGCGTCTCCCGGGGCCTGTGGCAGTGCATCAGGAGCTGGAGGAGAAGCTCGCCCTCCACCAGCTCGCCTGAAGCGTTTCCTTTCCACTCTCGTGCAGTTCGCTGCTGATCAGGGTACGGAACCAGGCGACAGAGTGAGAGCCCTGGTGCACAATTTGGTTGTAAGTCAACATATCTTTTAACGATCCTTTGTTAATTTATAATATAAAGAAATAGAATACCTGATATACTGTAACTCTATGGCAAATGTCAACGACACTCACTGTGCTATCAGTTTGCAGATGATACTGCAATTGTTGCTATTGGAGACACACAAATAGACGCGCAGCAAAAAATGAAATCGGATTTTAATCAAGTTTTGAGATGGTCCTATGATTATAGCCTAACAATAAATACAAAAGAAACGAAAGCGTTACACATTACGTCCCCATATAATAGACCAAAAGAAGATTTGTTAATATATGCACACACTCACGAATGCTTGCATATCAATCTACAGGACTGCAAATGCACAAAAATAGATCATGTATCAAAATATAAGTATTTAGGTATTATTATAGATTCCACTTTTAATTGGGAAGAACAGATAAAAACAGTTTACAATAAGCTAAGAGTTTGCCTACTTAACATGTACCATTTAAAACCATACATACCATACCCAGTGCTGAGACTAGTTTACTTGGGGCTAGTTGACCCAATTATTCAATATGGATTAAGAATATGGGGACTAATTTTCAAATCTTATACCGACAGAGTCTTGAACTTACAAGTACAAATCTTACAAACTATCGTACCTGTAAAAATAAAAATTGGGAAAAAAGACAACAATAAAATATTATTTGATTATGTTAACGTTTTGCCAATTAAGAGTGTCAGTATAAGATAGTGACAGCTTACCCACTACATACCGCACACCGCATCTGAGGACATAAGTCTCCTTGGCGGTGCCCACATACACGGAAAATTTGCTCGTTGTCAAACGAGAAAAGCTGCCCGAAGGAGCTCTCTGAAATCTGGTAGCCTTAGCATATTTGTGCTGAAAGAAAGTAATCCAGAAGCACATAATATGTACTTCATTGGATTGAGAAGAGAGAGAAGTGAATTCTTCAGTGACTGGGATTAAATTGATTGGACATGATCAATTCGCCGAAATGATTACAAAACTATTTAAAAGCCTTGAAATTCTTTTTAGAAGCCAGCAGATCTGTATATCCAACAAGACCTATAACAGGGTCACATAAAGTAGCGATAGGCTCCATTCGGTAATCATAGAGATGGGGAAAGGAACAAGACCACAGGATGTGTTCAGAAGATTGGTTAGGATATCCGCAGCAGCACGAAGGGGAGTCAACAATATTAAAAACAAATAATTTTTGATTAAATTTACCATGACCTGATAAAAACTGCGTAGTCCAGTGATCGGGGATAACCCAAGAAGATTCTAAGCGCTGACGGTGGTGGACAAGATAGTGACAGATCATTTCCTCGATTGCAGTTTTAAATCCAAAGTAAACCACCAGATCGTGACCTGACAAGTATCGGCACAGCAGCTGACGGTACCACGACAGAAGAACTACTATGGCGGCCTCCGTGGTGTAGTGGTCAAGACGCTGGACTCACGCACGGAAGGTTCCGGGTTCGATTCCCAGTGAGAACACAATAATTAAAATGTGATTTTTCTCAAGCCTGGGTGCTCTGTGATGTAATTCACCACTGTAATTAGGCCTCCTGGCCTGTTGTGGTGCAAAAAAAAATGTATGGAGATAGAACAATGTGGAGTGTAGTACCAAAACTGTACAATTTAATTCCAGCTGAAAAGCTTGAGGGAAAAAACCTAATTTCAGTTTAAAAAAAAGTCTTTTTTTTTTTAAAACAGCAAGTCAAACTTAAGTGTGCATATAAATATATTTTATTCTTCATGTATTATTAAACGGCGGCCTCCGTGGTGTAGTGGTCAAGACGCTTAACTCACACACGAAAAGTTCCGGGTTCGATTCCCGGAGAGAACACAAACATTAAAATGTGATTTTTCTCAAGCCTGGGTATTCTGTGATGTAATTCACTACTGTAATTGGGCCTCCAGGTCTGTTGTGGTGCAAAAATAAATGAATAAACCATGTACTTAATTATAAGTTTTTAAAAAAAATGTAATGTAACCCGCAGACAAGCTTCGGATTTACGGGGAGCAAAAATACAATTATGTATGATACTGATTTGTTAAAATAAATAAAACTTTATAAAAAAATTAAAAATTATGGCCAACGAAGAAAAAACATCTGAAAGGACACATATTAAAGTTACGCAGAGCCTAGATACCAATTCCAGGAAACACTTCTTGTGGGTCGTCTCTGTTATTTTATTTTATTGTTAATATTTTTTCTGCAATTATTTGTAAAACAAATAATCCGCTGCCAAAAACACCAAGGACAACATTATTTTTTTATCGTTGTTGATCCAAATTTAAAATTCTCTAAAATTAAAATTTGAAAGTCAATTCCACTAGATCGAGGAGTATCCGTCTTCCCCTTCCAAAAACTCTGCGACCTAGAGTAAGCCGATGATGCGGTTGTAATTGACGATTCAGTCGGGGGTCTTCAGGTCACTGTAGATAAGCTAAATAGGTACTCCGCATGCATGAGTTTGAAAATCAATATTGCAATAACCCATGTACTGTGTAATACTTCGTGCCTTGATGCTCAAAATCCTCTGACTCTATCAAACCAAATCATCGAAAGGGTCGAGAGTTTCAAATACCTTGGAGTATATGTAACAGAAAATGGCAGCTTTTAAAAATAACTGGGAGTTTGGTTAGGAGTAGCAGGCTCCACATTCAACCGTACGAAGGCTGTCTGGAGATCAGATATCTACTCAGTGAAAATCAAACGCCGCCTATATAACGCCTGCATAACACCTATTCTCCTCCATGGATGCAAATCGTGGCACCTCACTAGAGCCCAAAACAGCAAAATACAGAGTTTTGAGAATAGGTGTCTCAGAAGAATCTCGGGTGTGCGTTGATTTGACTTTGAAAGAAATGAAGTTATAAGAGAACGGACGCAGCAAACTCCGATGACAACTGTCATCAAGCGGAGGCGATAAGGTTAGCTAGGCCATGTACTGCGGATGCCTCCTGAGAGCCTTAACCACGCTTGCCTATTTTACAAGGCGTCTGATTCTCGACGTCCTGGATTGTTCCACTGCTATGGCAGAACTTCGGGACGAGAACCTGATTTGGGAGGACGCAAAGGAGTTGGCAGCCTATAGATATGTATGGAGGCTATTTTTAGATACCATATGCTCCAACAAGGGAGCGGACATAGAATAATATAACTACACATTATTAACGGCTTGACTAATTTTGATTAAATATTTTGTGTGTTTGAGTGGGTCCCTGGATGGTTTAGATTCACAATTGGACCCGGTAGGTGAAATGGAAAAGATTGAAATGTCAAACTCAATTTCAAATGTCACTTAGTATATAGTATATCGAAAATTCGAATACTAAAAAAACGTTTGCTGAACCAGCTTATAGCAGTCAACCCAACGTTCGGTCAGGATAACGGCTGTCAGGTCCGCTAGTTATAAAAATTTCTTCTTTATATTTTCTATATCTTCTTCTGAATGAACAAATATCTTATTTGTTTCCGTTGGTCGTTTAAACGTCTTCCTTGTTTTCCAGAGTTCGACTATCAGCGTGGAAGAGTTCCAACAAGCCTTACAAGATGCCACCAATTTTCCATTGCGTCCGTTCGTTCTTCCCTTCCTGAGAGCAGCGCTACCGCCCCTCCAGAGAGAAGTCCAGGCTCTTGCCAGAGTAGCCAAGCAGGTGGGTTTTTTTCATTTGCCACCCCAATTCTCCCGTGTCCCAATTTCACCGTGGCATTCATTAGTACCGTTACAACCCTGTTCCAACAATATTTTGAGTTTGTCCAAATTTTTGTAGACAAGGAATGGATTCGACTCCCTGAGGAGCTGTTTTTACTAACATATTACAACAGAGATGAAGAACATTTAAGAGAAGGTAATATAGAAGTCTAGGCATCTACAGGGCTTATGACCTGTCAATGGCTGGTTTAAGTGGCCACTTTACACACTGTGTAACAGCTCCTTTCTTGATTTTGTCGATAATGCTTGTCTCAGCCTTACATATCGTACCGATCTCAACATTTGTGCATCTATCGCACATAGTCTTACCACACATTTGTCTGAGAAATTGCATTTTTACAGCATTCAGCCTACTTTCATCCCCGTTTTTCCAAGTCCATACTTCGCTCTCATACATCAGGGTTGGGACCGAGACTCCGCTGTGAACTGCATATTTTGTCTCTTGCGACAAACATAATCATGTGATATAGCCACACAAAGGTTTTAAATGCCAAGACTTCCATATTCCTTCTCTGTTTTAATATGCTAAAAATGATTATATTTTTTGATAAATTATGACACTTGTACGCGAGGTCACGAGACAGAGTTATCTTAAATCTCACCTAGCGATTTGTCAGTTAACCCTCTACCCTCCTGCGGGCTGTCACCTACATTACTGGATTACACGTTTTGTTTGCTCGGCCGCAGACAGGCGGCGCGTGCAGGGGTTGAGTCCGCCTCTCACCCCATAAGACGCTCAGATCTCGCGTGAATAGGGGTGCATTGTACCTACCCGTTATCGGCCTGCACGATGGCATTACACAATATTTATTCTATACTCTTTTATCTTTTTCGAAGTTTTTTTTTTTTTTTTGGGAAAATTTTAACTTTTTCACAGTTCAGTTCAATGCAACAGTGGTTTTACTAAAAAAATAGATTTGACAAAATCATTTTTGGGTTATTTTATTTGTTTATGGACTATCAAACCAAAGCCAAATTTTGTGTATGGAAGTAAAACATGAAACTAGCAATAGAAGAATGAACGCAGATTGAACGCTGTCGAAATACGATCTCTTCGAAGAATGTGTTGAAAAATCAATATATTTATTTATTTCAATATGCTTTTTTTTAAGTTAGTTCATAACATCTTAAGAACTAATTTAAACTTTTAATAACATTACAATTTTTTTATCGAAATTTCTCAAAAACATATTTTTTCAAATTAATTTGAAATATTTAGATCTTTTCTGTCTCCTTTATTTCTTCAGGTAACTCATTGTACAGCTTCAATCCCTTGTACAATGAGTTTTGAGATTCCGTTTTTTTCCTCATTGGTAATCTTATTTTTTTATCCCTTGTTTCATACGTATGACATTGTTGGTTAAATTTTATTATTGTTTTTATTTTATTCATCCCCTTAATTACGTATAAAAATTGCTACATTATATTTAATTTGTTGCTTTACTGTGAGCGAGCCAATTTCTGTGTGCATTCTTTCTACATTAGAATAGATATTTATTTTGAGTATAATCCTTATCACCTTTTTTTGTAGAATTTGCATTTTTTAAATTTCTCCTTCATTTCATAACGATTGGAAGAACAGTAATTTATATGTTGACATATGATTGTTTTATATATAAGAACACTACTCTTTACATCTATGACAGGGTTACGAATGATGAAATCAGGCGAAAGTGCAAATCTGAGACGGGTACAATTGATAAGTTTAAGAAAGGGTCACTGGGATGGTTTGGTTATGTGTAACGAATGTTTGTTGAAATATAACATTATCTAGGATTAATAGACAGACAGTTCAGACAGCAGACACAATTCCCAGCTGAAGTTGAAGAGTGGCCCCTCGAATTGGAAGAAGTCAGCTGGATGAGGTTCTAAAAATAATAATTTAATACTGCCTTCAATCTTCAATATTCAACGTTTATTTTTCAAACATTCTATTTTTACATTATTTTTATATCTGTAGTTTTCTTTACTTAGGTTTTTAGTTATTTCTTTATTTTTTTAAATGGGATTATTTAATATATTGTGAAAAAGTAATAGAATGTTAATGTTTCTTCTATGCCTCATACTGAGCCAGTATAGTTGCGTGCGATATTCGGTTATGTGGTTGAATTTTCGAAGATCAAAGATATAATGTAAACAAACATTCTGCAATCGTTCTAACTTATCAAGTAATTCAGAATATAGATAGATACCATTTCGCTCTAGATCTCGTTTCGTCGCTGAGCCTGTGATTCTCAACCTAAGTACCAATGGCCCAATGTGTCGCTGTTAACTATACTGCCGTCGTAAGGAAAAAGGCAAATATTTGTAAGTCAAATAAAAAGCAACTGTAATTAATCATAAGTAAAAACATCATAATCATTATTCCCATGCGCACCTAATGGTGCATAGGGCACTACGTTGGTACACCAATTCCAGAGCATCTTAATCATTTTTGCTACATGAAGGTAAGACGATCAGTACTACGCTTCAGGTGCCAGTCCAGGGTACAATAAAATATTGTTGTGTAAAAACACCTTTTTAAATCAATATTTCACGTCAACCATGTCGGAAATCGAACCCGAGACCTCTTGCGTGGTAGGCAAATCATTTTAATAAAAATATCAATAAAAACGCCTTAATTCAAGTAAATTTTTTTTGAAAAAACAGAAATATTGGCGTTCTTATTATTTACCCAAATATTTCAATTTTGGTGACCATTTTTAATGAGTTGTAAATAAATCACCATTAGAAAATGGAAATCAAGTTGGGGTAGAGTGGGGTCCGAACCTCGGACCTCTGATCCGTGAGTCCGCAACACTAGCCACAGGACCATAACCCGAATACATTAGTTTTGTTTTTTTGCAAACAAGAATCTAATTATATATTTAAACAGTTTTTATGATTTTCAAAGAAGCGGGTAATTTTTTTGGGGGTTTTCTGGAAATTGAGAAATGCCGTTTTTGTGATCGACACTATTTTAGAAGATGATTATTATAGTTTTTTGTATGAAAGCGGTCTGGCTGTTTTAAACGAAACATAGAATTGACCTTACTGCACTTGATAACTCTAATAATTTTTTTTAAATTGTTGACTGGCTGCTTCCTGCGTTCAATTGTAAAACAGAAAATACCAATCCACCGTATTGTATTTTATCATGCTGTGTACATTTTTATCGTGGTGTGAAATGGGCCAATCACGCGATATCACGCAGTGGGTTCGTGGTTTGCGCGTGCACAGCGGTCCAGTCTTTGTGAATGTACTGTAGAATAAATTTTGACGGTATGGGCGGCTCTGTAGCGGACGCGCGTTTCTGAGTGAATAACCGTAATGAAAAGCGAAAAACAACCTTCGATAATCATAACAACCTTGAGATGTTTATCTCCGAATTTCCATCTCGTATGTGGCCAACACGGGCCAGGCGTCACTGACCACAGCTGGTCCTACCCCCTCTCCCGCTCCGCAGCGTCCGGGCGGGGCGGGACGGAGGGAAGGAATTAGTGGAAGAGTGTCGCCAGAAGGCTCACGCGGCGACAGATCGGAGGGGCGGGGGCGTTGAGAACAGGGTTGGCAAAAACTAAATCAAGGGAAAAACATTTTTTATGTAAAAAGTCATTAACGCGGCTCTAAACGAAAATATGAATCCAATTTTTCATAGATGACGCTTTTATAAATTTTCATTGAAAGATGCCTTTTTTACGTTTATTTTCAATGGAAATTTTACAGAACTTGATTTGCGGAAACTTCACAATAGATTGTTTGTAACAAATATCATAACAACATAATTTGGGTCCTTTTCCCAAAATGGTGTATAAAACAAAAAATAACTTATCTTACTTAAAATATTTTTAAAAAGTGATATATCAAACAAAGTCATTTTTTCTTTAAATTCTTAAAAAAAGTAACCTTTATTTATTTATTAATTTACACGCCCTATGGGCTTTTACATATTTTAGAAATTACATTCAAGTGCAGCAGTGAAACATGAGTATGTAAATTAAGTTAAAATTAAAGATAACACAAGAAAAGCTAAAAGATACAATAATAAGTAAAAATCAGGAAATGTATCAACATAGGTATATGGTACATAGAAAAATATTTAATAAATTTACATATGAAAACATACACGCATACATATACATTATTAAAGAGATACATGAAAAAAAAAGTAGTAAATAAAGAACAATATTAAGAAATTTTACACAAATTAATTTATAACCTTTTGAATACTTAACCTATATTTATATAAAGACAGACGAAATATATCAACTTCACCATACTCGTTACCTAGCCGGTGTAGTCTAGGTATTGGTGAATTGTAATAATAATTGTGACTGCCAGGAGATTCAAAAAATAACGTTAGCTGCCGAGTATTTCGAACTGGTACTTTAAAGACATTTCTTTTCCACTTTTTTTATTTGTCATCTTTTTTAAGTGATGCTTTTCTGTTGACGTTGGCCATCATCATAGATGTCTCCATGTTGTGTAAAGTGGTCGCTTAAACCAGCAAATGATAAGACATTAGCCCTGTAAATGCCTAGACTTCCATATTCCCTTCACGAAAAAAAATCCCTCTTTTTTGCAACAAATTAAGATCTAAATAACTTCCGAGAGAAAAAATCCAGCTAGTCTGCAAACATTTGAACATACTCAAAACGTTGTGTAATTGAATAACTAGTTAAAGAAGTATAAAAACTGTAAAAATATTTTCTGGCGTTGCCTAGTCGGTGAATTGGTTCAGCCGGATGAATCTCACCCACATGATAAAGGTTTCACAAAAGTCAATAGATGGAGGCAAGAAAATTAGAGCGATGACAGGGTATTAAAAGGGTTCTCTCGTTACTAGAACGAAGAGATAGTCCGTGTTGTGAAAGAGGTTGGAAGAGCTCTCTCAGATAAACAGGCGAAGTGGGATTATTTAAAATATTGTGAAAAAGTTATAGAATGTGAATGTTTCTTCTATGCCTGATAATGAGCCAGTGTAGTTGCGTGCGATACTCGGTTATGTGGTCAAATTTGCGAAGATCAAAGAATAACGAATACAAATATTCTGCAATCGTTCTAACTTATCAATTAATTCAGAGGATAACATACATCCGCATAGTCAAGGAGTGGAAGAAGTAAGCTCTGAACTAATGTTTGCTTAACATTAATTGGCAAGAAATTCTGTAATCTTTTAAGTGAGTGCAAACTGCTATAAAATTTACGACTAACTTCGTTAACCTGATTGTGCCACCCCAAATGCGTATGAATGATAACACCTATGTTTTTGACTGAAGTCATGAATGGAATTTCTGTACCATCTATTTTGAAAAAAGGAAGTGTGGAAAAATTCACTTTTGAATACATTTTTTTACTACCAACAAGTACAATTTGAGTTTTTGTTGGATTTATGAGAAGTCTATGTTTTTTTGTCTATGAAGAGATAAGCTCGAGTGCAAGTGACATTACTCTATGTGTTTCAACAATTTATTGATTGATTTGGTGTTTATTTTGTTGAACTTTATATTTAAACTTATAATATTAGAAATCAAATACTGATTTGAGTCTACTGAACACTTTATTTTATTTTTACAAATATAAAAATAAAAACTTCGTGACAATTGTTTCGCCTTGTTAGGCCTTTCCTATTATAAAATTATTGATATTTTTTCGACAGCAATTATCTAAATTTACAAAACTATAAAGCTTCATTAATTATCTCACAATACATACTTGTATGTCAATAAATACTTACTTTGTTACATTTTTCCCGAAATTCAAATATTAATACTTAAATTCCCCATTTTCTACTAAAAATTTAGCCTCGCCCCTAACCATTGGTTTTTCCCTCAATTATGATTAATGTACATGCTATAGTTCATAAGATTATTTTTATTTTCTACTTAAGTACCTTGAATTATATAACTATATAAGGACATTCAATCCATATAATCTTCACATTCGTTTGAAAATGCCCTAACAAAGCGAAACAATTGTCACGAAGTTTTTATTTTCATATTTGTAAAAATAAAATAAAGTGATCAGTAGACTCAAATCAGTGTTTGATTTCTAATATTATATGTTTCAACAATGTCAGCGGATTCGAAATAAATATATAAAATTGCAAATCATCGGCATATAAATAGTACCTACGTATGTAGCAGTGGCGAACGGTGACTTTTTTATAGGTAAGCTTTAATTTTTTTCATAATTTGTACCTGCATGTACATACACACATATAAGTAATCTCGCAAATGAGTGGAGGCGTATAAAAAAAAATATATCCAGGTACACGGATTTTTTTTATGGTTTTGTGTAAAAACAACTTCATCTCTCCAGCTCCAGTTTCACCTGCTGGCAACAGAAGACGCAATACCTACTTATTTTTAGTAAAAATAATTTTAACTAACAACCCAACAAACAAACAACAATAAATAACTTTGCGTAATGTGTAGGTATATTCTCCATTATTTTAAGACGACATGTATGCAAAAGTTTAAAAAAATAAAATATGTTAAAAAATAAGGATAATAAAATAAGTATATTCATAATTCCTTTTTGTTTGGCGCTGATTAAAAACACCGTATATTTGTTTGTAATTTACATTTTATACTGCAATTATTTAGGTACTAATATAAAAGAAAGTAAACATTCTATTGTAAGACGTCACTCCCATTATGTACACAAAAAAATATTTATTCTTTTACTATATATTTTTTTTAATGAAAAATTAATAAAAAAAACAATAAGATTAGATTTCATTTAATTAATTTATGCCATAATACATAATTTTAACTTTACATATTACATAACATAACATAACATAACATAACAATAACATTCATTAGAAATATTCGCAATAATATTGCAACAAAAATGTCACGTGACAGTCGTGACCGCCGCGCCGCGCCACTCCGAACCGTCAGCTCTGTTTCCTTCTAAACTGAGAATGAAATGAATAATGCAAGCAATTGACGACACCGAGCGAGGCGCCACTAGCTAAAACGCGCGGACTAAAAAACTGGCGTCATATGTCAACAGAATACTATCAAACGAAAATGGTCTTTAGGAAAAAACGCTCGAAATGCTACTCTCCAAATAGAGAAGATTGAAATAATATCTGTAATCTGCGAGTGAACTTAGCGAGGAAAATATACGCACTGGGTTTTTGAATGTTAAAATACAGTATACATTTTGTATTGAAAAATAAGCTGCAATAATAGGAACCGGGCAATGCGCTGGGTGCGCATTTAGCAGCTTATATTTATTTTTTGAGGAAGATATAAACAGTGACGTTAATTTATAATAAAAAAAGATTATTTTATTTATTCTCCTATAATTAAAACTACTATAAAACATTATTATTGGTAGTGAAATATAATGGTAAGCTGCGAATAATCGATTATATGGACGGTTCGCCCCTGGTATGTAGTTGCAAACAACTCCGTACTTCTAGTGACTCGATTCGGTATTTTGAAGTTAATAAGATTCAGGAGTTCACAAAAGTCGAGCTCTGAATTAAAAATTTTAAATGGTCCTAAACAATTTCGGAAAAGGGGTGGACGCTTTTATCACGCTGAAAAAAATATTTTTTTAAATTTTTATCAGCTTCCCTCTGACGGCCCTGTGTGTCCCCACCCGCGGTTTGGGTAACAGCTGTTGAGCCTGGAGCGACACAAATAATTTTAATCTGCCACCCCGCCACCCCGTGGTAGCTAGCGCCTCCCGTCTCCCTACCCTCCCGTGGGAATCGCAGGATCGGATCGGGGTGAAATGTATTGACGTTTTCCACCGAATATCGAAGGGTAATTATTACAATTTCTGACACGTTCTCTTCTTTATTGGAGCCTGGTACAAACTTTGACAAATAATTAACCCTTTTTAAGGGAAATTCCTCGGAATTTGCCTTTTCAACAAAGTTTTCGATGATTAAATATTTTTTTATTTATTTTTCGATATTTTTGGATTATTAACATCATCATTCGCATCCGAAGATGTATAGGGCACTGCATTGGTACACCTTATGCGGTTTGTATTGATTATTTTAATTGGCTCAGATCTATGAAGCTATAAATCGAATAAAAAACCAAACAAACAAACCATCACGCCGTTTCCCTGTAAGGGTAGGCAGAGAGAATAGAACGCCATATCAATATATCTTTGCATACAGATCTCGCTTCCTACATTAATATATCTTCTCATGCACGCGCGCCGATTTTTCCGACTTTTAACATGTCCATCATTAAGTATTTGTTGGATTTGGTCATGCCATGTCTTTTTCGGTCTTACTCTATTTCTGCATCCATCAATATTCGCATTGTTAATATTCTTAGCCGTTCTTTCGCTGTCCATTCGCTCTACATGTCCAGACCAGCGCAAAGCTCCTTTCTTGATCTTGTCGATAGTGCTTATCTCAGCCTTGCATAATGTACGGATCTCAACATTTGTGCATCAATCGTACATAGTTTTACCACTTGTTCTCACGAGAGATCGCATTTCGACAGAATTCAGCCTTCTTTAATCCCTGTTTTTTCAAATCCATACTTCGCTTCCATTGCAATATTTTCAGTTTGCAGACAAAAAACTGGATTTTATTTCCTAGGGAATCATTAAGATTAATAAATTACAACCGAGATGCAGAACATTTTAGGGAAGGAAATATGAAAGTCTAGTAATATAGTTTTACCACACATTCGCCCGAGGGATCGCACTTCGACAGCATTTAACCTACTTTCATCATTGTTTTTATAATTCCATACTTCGCTCCCATACATTAGAGTTGACACTAGAACTTCATTGTGAACTGATAGTTTTGCCTCCTACGATAAACGTTTGTTTGCCAAAGTAGATCTAAGTGCAACGTTCACCTGCAACTTCGAACCAAATATTAGTAAAAATATTTTTTCAAAAAGTAAAAATTGACTAAGTATCGATATCCTACTATGAAGAGAGGAAAGGATAAAGAATGAAGAAAAGAGGGAGGAAAAAGGACAATCTAAATTTTCAGGAACCTTTCATAAGTGATTTGAATTTAAATAAAGAAGGGGGCGTCTCTGACATCAGTGGTTAGATTATTCCATAATCGAGCAGCTAATACTGTGAAAGAGAAAGAAGAAAAAGAGTGGTGAATGCGTATTGAAAAGGTTCTCTCGTTGCTAGAACGAAGAGTTAGCCCATGCTGTGATGGAGGTTGGAAGAGCTCTCTCAGATAAACAGGCGAAGAGGGATTATTTAAAATATTGAGAAGAAGTGATAGAATGTGAATGTTGCTTCTAAGCCAGTGTAGTTGCGGGCGATATTCGGTTATTTGGTTGAATTTGCGAAGATCAAAGATATAACGTATACAAACATTCTGCAATCGTTCCAACTTATCAAGCAATTCAGAATTAGCATCTGGATAACATATATCTGCATAATCAAGGATTGGAAGAAGTAAGCTCTGGTCTAACGTTTGCTTAACATTAATTGGCAATGATGCAGAAACAAAATAATTATTATGAAAAAGAATAAATAAATAAATATAAAAAAGTATCTGTTGTAATATGTTAATATTAACAGCTTCCCAGCGAGTTGAATCCAGTCCATATCTACAAAAATTTCAATAAACTCAAAATATTCTTGATAAATCTTCCTGATCCATGAAGAAGTATAGAAATTGAAAATTTTTAACGCTTTCGAAATTAACAGTTCTACATACATATTTTTAGTAAACAAACAGATATAGTGTATAAACTCAGACCTAATAACAGATTTCCACATAGTAGTTACATAATACATTTTTAGTGTAAATTTTAAATCTGACAGAGTGATGTTTGTGTAATCTATATTTTTTAAATTTTGTATTGTTCATTGAAAAAGTCCTTCGAAAAAAAGCATTTTTAACATACGATGTTTTACTTATTGGTACATGAACCAGGTGGTACCGTCTACAAATCCTGGCTGGCACATGTATTGTTATTAAACCAAGCAGCTCTGTACAGTCAACCATTCCTGTCATAATTTTGTAAAGCAGTTGTTGGTCCGCACACACTCTGCGGTATTGTAGAGAAATGATTCCATGGAAGGTGAAATAATTCAATTAGATGAATTTCACCCTCATAAATAAAGGTTTCAGCTCTTTAACTTCACAAACATCAACATTGAAAGCATCCACCACATACCCAAATCCATTTAAGACTAAATGTCTTTCTTCGGATTCACTCATACAAGCAAGCATTTAAAAAAAATTACAAATTGATTATATTTCATCATTTTCTAACCAAATTCAGTAAGGAAAAGCGCGAACAAATATTTTCATATACAACTTTCAATGTCCCTTTCACTGTCGCTCTAAAACCACCCCTCATCGTTTACAAGGTAGAGACAAAGGGAAGCATCAACATATGAAAGAATAGAAGGAATATAGTTGTTCAGATATGGGCGGAATGGTTAATGTTACACAGCCTGTAAAGTGGCAACTTAAACCAGCCAATGACAGGTCATAAGCCCTGTAGATACCTTGACTTCTATATTACCTACTCTTAAATGTTCTTCATCTCTGTTGTAATATGTTAAAATTAACTTTTCTCTCTCTAAGCATACAAAAATTACACATGATCCGAACGGGGGGACCAAACGACCCCAGCGCCTATTTGTATATGGCGTCAAGAGAATAAAACGTTGGAACCGTACAATTGGACCGTACAATAATTTAATCCTGCTTGCGCATAAACATATTTTACTCATTCGTGTATTTAATTATTTTTATGTCGGCCTCGTTGTGTAATGATCAGCGCGTTAGCCTGCCATGCAAGAGGTCTCGGGTTCGATTCCCGACATGTTTGATATGAAATCTTTATTTAAAAGGGTGTTTTCACACTAGAATATTTCATAGTCCCTGGACTAATACCTGAAGCGTAAGACTGATCATCTTACCTTCATGTAACAAAAAAAAAGATCAAGATACGCTTCTGTTGGTGTACCAATGCAGCGCCCTATGCACCATTAGGTGCGGAAAGGGAATGATGATGTATTTTATACATTTTTGTTAGTTTGCCGAATGCTTATGTACGTAAAGTGAAATTGACCAAATCGGTCAGTGGGGGATTCGAATCTCCCGCTTCAGGGAGTTGAATCCAGTCCTTGTCTACAAAAATTTGGACAAATTAAAAATATTGTTATTATAAAAAAGGTCGCGGTTGATGGGTGAAAAAAGGTCACAAAAATGTGAAAATTTGCAATTTTTTATTTATTTATCTGACGCCTAATTCGTTTACTATCCCCCCCTTAGTGTCGCAGGTGGCTCTCCCCTCCATCTTCACACTCCCCACCCATCCTCCACAGAAAACCCACGACCAATGTAATCATACATTATGTAGCCGGCCCCACGTTATTCTAAAGTTCGATTGAGAAAACTTTACAGATTGATTCTCATTCGCGCAGAAACGTTTGTAAATCATAAACAGAACTGTGTATCTCAAAAAAGATGGAGAAATCTCCGCGGTGTGGCGGGTGGGACGCTTGCGCTTCCACACGCACGGGGTCCGAATCCAATTCACGCAAGATCGCAAAAATGAAGAAGTTCAGTGCAACGGGGAATTGGATAAAAAAAAGGTTTTCTTACGCGCGGTAAAAAAGAGAGCATTAAATTATACGGCAAAGTTTCTTGAAAATGTTTGAACAAAATATTTGAATGAAAACGAACGAACGACTTTGAACGATGTCACTAGTTCATATGAATCAATCAATGAAAAGAGAGTTGTGGAAGATTTCCGGTTTGCTTACCGTCAACGGACCAATCGGCAGAACTGATCGGGAAGAATTTTTTGTTGTGGAAGTTTATTTGTGAAGATCAAGTGCCGAAATTTAACAATTTATTATAAAACAATTTCTGTACAATAAAATGCTACCTATTTACGTTTATTTACGGATGCGCAAATGACACACTGATCAAGCAAATAATAATTCGACAAAAAGCTTTAATAAAAATTATCCTAAGAGTCCCAATCAGAACTAGCTCCCTCGATATATTTGAAAATCTCAATGTAAATTCCATAAAACAACTTTATGCAAAAGCTTTGTTACTATACGCCCGTAAACAGTATTCTCTACCTTCCGTTACAAATACAATAGTTACTAGATACTCCACCCTGATGCTGCAAAAAAATAAATACAACCTTCGGTTAAAGAGGATTGACCTACTACTCGGTTAAAGTGTACAATCTACTTCCATTATCCATAAGGACAATAAGTAAGTTCTAAGTAAGAGTATGTCCAAATGCTTGCAGACTAGGGAGTTATTCATATTTAAATTTATTTCAGCAGAGAGGGAATTTATTATTTATAATGCTATTTATTGCATTTAGCCGGCGGTTGGCAAGCCAAATGTCAAGAAAGTAGTCACCATAGTAATTGTAATTTAATTTTCACTTGTTGTATTAAATACTACTTACTATTTTCCAAATGCAATATATTGTTTTATTTTTGATAGTAAACACCGATTTTTCGCCAATGAACTGTATTTATTTACGAGGAAAACAAATAACAAACCGTCACGAGCGTTGACTTAGAGATTACACACGCGTTGACTTATGACTGCGATAACTTAAGCATGTTCATTATTGTTCATTGTGATCTCGATAGTTATTTGTGATTGAGGAAACGAAAAAGTTACCAAGCGATATGTAGCAACTTTACAAAAGAGCCAATTAAAGTTTTTAGTTATTTTTAAAATTAAATAATAAAAAACAATTTCACATCTAGAATTTTTTTATTGATTGTTGCAGCTCCCGTTGCAGTATGTGAGGAACCATGAAAGTGTGGCTCTAGAGCCAGGAGTAGCAGAACCAGCCGATATGTTCCTCAGTACTCCATCATCCCCAGGAGCTGGAAAAAGAAGTGCTTCTGATACGTGAGTACTGGAAAAATATTTTATTATATTTTCTGTTATAGACAGTATTTTTATTTTATTTTCGATAAACAAGATTATATGATAGAAAAATAATTAATAATTGTTAATTAAAATCCTCGATATTATCTATTTTGGAAGGCATTACTATTAGGTGTTAACATAAGTTTTTGATAACAAACTTAAATTCAACCATCACATTTCCAAGAAAGCGTCCAAAATCTTTTAATTTATTTTGCGAATATCTTAGCCATTTAAAAGCCCAAAAATTGCAATAACATTGTATAAATTATTTGTGTATCTGGGAAGCATGTTTTCAAGAGATGGAAGAGTAGAAAAAGATGTTGAAAGAAGAGTGAATGCGGGCAACAAAATGAACGGAGCACTAAGCACAGTAATTTCTAATAAAAATATGTCAATCGAAGCTAAACTGGCAGTGCACAACGGAGTTTTAGTCCCAACACTTATGTATGGAAGTGAAACATGGAACTGGCAGAAGAAGGATGAAAGCCGGGTGAACGCGGTTGAAATGCGATCTCTTAGACGAAGGTGTGGAAAATCAATGTATGACAGGGTTACGAATGATGAAATCAGGCGAGAGTGTAAATCTGAGACAAGTATAATTGATAAGATTAAGAAAGGGTCTCTGAGATGGTTTGGTCACGTAGAACGAATGGAAGACGAGAGAATGGTAAAACAAGTATATATGGCAAGATGTATAAATGTGGAAGAGGCTAGGATTGTATGCCAGGATAGACGTGTGTGGCGGTCCATTCTCTCTGCCTATCCCTACGGGGAAATGGCGTGATGGTAGTAGTAGTAGTAGTAGTAGTAAATTATTTGTTTGTAGCTTGCGTGAATTTAATTCTTTTATATAGTCTCCTAATTATAATATTCATAAAACGCGGATTGATTCGGTGCATTTTTTTAAATCGTTAATATTTGAGGATCGTTTTCACAAAGTGAAATTTTCTAAAAAAAACAAATGCGTTTTTTTATTGAAATGGGTTCTTCCATGTGAGCTTTATCGATTGGTGAAATAAAATTTTAACAAAACAATATACATGCGAAGTTGTAGCGGTTCAAATATCGTGAATTTTTACAAAACGAAATAACTACACTACATAGAGTTTTCATAAAACAAAATATCCACATATTTTTTTTGGGTGTTAAGTTTTTTAAAATCGAAAAAAATCACAAACAAAACATGATTTCGGCCAAGAAAAAAGAAGTATAATAAAATAATATTGTTATAAATAATATATAAATATATTTTGTTATTTTTTTAAATTTAAATCTTAAAGTAGGGCACACATATCATACATATTGTTATGTGTTTTCTAATAATAACATTGCAAATATATTTAATTTATAAATTGTTTATCACATATGTCTTGACCATTATTTTAAATTTTAATATGTTTTTTTCTTCAAAAATATTTTTTTCCATTTCGTAATACTTTTTAATTGCTTTAAATAAAATTTAATTTTGCGACTTTGCCTTTTTCCTAAATGGAAGTCTAATTTTGTTCTTTTCTCTAGTATTGTGATCGTGTTCATGCTGGTTCCGATCAATTTTTTTCCAAAATTCTGTTTTTTTATTAGAGTTTATAATTTTATGAACAAATATCATTGTATTGTAAAATATTCTTTGTTTATATGTTAATAATTTCATTTCATTTACCATCGACTTTACCCTCGTGTATCTGTTTTTTTTCAAAATGATTCTAAAGGCTTTATTTTGTAACACAGTTAGTTTATCTATGTTTTCTTTGTTTGATAAAAATAAAATGCTACTACAGTAGTTAACGTGTGGTTCAATAATTGCTTTGTAAATAGTTTTGCAAGAGTCCTTATCAATAAATCTTCTGATCCTTCCCAAAATTGATATTTTTTTTGCAATCTTATTTATTACCATCTTAGCGTTATCACTTTTTTTGTGCTATTATGTATGTAAAATATATATGGGAGGTAAATATCTAAACGCGTATATTTACACAGGTACTTAGATATGTCAGTAGACTTATAATTTTACAAAAAATCAGTTGAAAATGATTTCACGCAAAAGTAAACTTATTTCCTTCCCAACATAAATCAATTTTCTATACATTCCTATCACAAAAATATAGATATTTCGTTTTCGTGAAAATTCGTGAATTTAGAACATTTTTGTAAATAATTTTACTGATTTTACATTGTTGATTTTTAGTACATGTTTAGGGATTTTATATATCTATAAAATGTTTTATTTTATTTTATTTAAAATCGTAATAGTTTTTTTTAACATGAAACCTTCTCCGGAAAAAAAAACATTTTGTAGATATTTCGCTTGGTTAAAACGGCCCTCATTTAGAATCGGATTAAATACTTTCATAATTAACTATTATGATCGTCTAGAATACTTTCATATCTTTCGTTTAAATTTAGGAAGAAATTGGTTTGTTTGATATTCTGGTACAAATTAATATCTTACAATAATATTCTTGCTCAGATTAACCTTAATGTACCTCACCGTAACTTGCGTACCAATGATGTCTTTGCGATGGGAAATTATTAAACCAACATCGGATTCTTTTCCCGTTTGCCAAGGATCCTCCGAACAGTGAACAAAATCTCATTAAACGGTATTGTCGATGTGTTTCCACAGCAAAAGCAAGCGTTGTTGTCACTCCTGACTCGCGTTGACACAATTGCTATGTCCGCCTAGATTAGGTCATAATTATACCTTTTGTAAATTTAAATAGATTTTAAGATTGTTTAGATCAAGTGTTATTATATATATATACTCATTAATGCTAATCTGTTATTAGCTTCCATAATCCTGTTAATTGGCTTGAAAATAAAAAAAAACAGTATTTTCCGTTTTTTTCCAAATAAAAAAATTTGTACAAAAAAAATGGTTAAAGTTATACGTTATTCGAAAATAAAAATTCTGTTCTAGAAAATATTTTTAACATTTTCGACACCACCTTCTGTTCGCATTCAATTAGGGAATAAACGAAAAATCAATTAAGGAATAAAAACATTATTGACTAATTTTTTGTGAACTAATGAAGGATACTTCGGAAACAGGGAAAATAAAGCAGTCTTTATTATTGTATAAGGTTTTAATTATTAAATTGAGTTGGGTTGTGGTCCCGTGGCTAGTCTCGCGGTCTCTGGATCAGCAGGTCCGAGGTTCGAACCACGCTCTATCACAACTTTCCCATTTATCTACACTTTTCTTTATATCTTGCTCCACTGATGATTGAACGTCAAATAAATATGCGAAGTTTCTCTAAATATATAAAGGCGCTCCACGTAGACAGCAATTGTCGTCTGAGAATTGGCAGCTGATTGGTTCAGGGTCTCCACTGGAGTGAGGCAAGGCTGTGTCCTTGCACCGTTCTTATTTATCATATTGATGGATTTTATCTTATGCAAATCAATACCATCTCTAATCCAAGCATAAAAATGAACTATCCCCTTAAGTTGTCCGACTTGGAGTACGCAGATGATGCGGTTCTTCTTAAAAAGTATATTGGTCGTTGACAAACTGCAGAACAACATCTCCTTACCTGGGTCTTAATATTAACATTAAAAAAAACTCAGATTATGTGCAAAAAATCCTGTCATAATTCTGATCAGCCTCTTTATGATAATGGACAGTGGATTGAGAAAGTTGACAGCTTTAAATACTTGGGAGTTCACATAATTGAGGATGGAAGCATCCTCAAAGAGCTCGTAACCCATCTAGGGATTGCTGAAACAACTTTTAAAATGATGCATGTTGTCTGGATCTTTAGTCTATACTTCGTCAAATCGAAATACTGATCATTCAACTCTTGCATGCCAGTACCTCTATATGGGTGCAAATCTTGGGACCTCACCAAAGCCCAAAACAGATGCATCAGCTTTCTATAACAAGCGTCTTGAGGATGCGGCGGTGAACCTGGCTTAGACTCTTCATGCTTCAAGAGAACCTAAACCCAAGTTGCCTCTTCTTTTCACCTGCGGACTCCAGACGTCTTGCAAGGCCATCGGTGACCATCTTTCGAATTTACGAATTTATTTAAAAATAAATTAAGACTCATTCTTTCTGGCTGCAATACGCTCCAACTTGCTATTTTATGATGCTCACGCTTACACACACCTGAACGCTTACTCCCACTTGTGTAATACTGATTTTATATTTTCTATACTGGCAACTCAAATAAGACTGAAAATATTCCGTTTCTTCCCAAATCCTTCCAATTTCAAAATTATTGTGCTTCTACCGTCCTGTGAGCAAGTCACATGTGAAAAGTTGTCTCTCTGATAAATCTTTATCATATCCTGCGTCAGCATATTTCGTACAAAGTGAAGTCAGTGTTGTATAAACAGACTAAATTATTTAGTTGACCAACATCTACACGATACCGGTACCCATGCTGCAGCAGTAGTGAAGTGCTCCATATAAGAAACAATCGGAAGAACTTTAAAAGTGAGTAACAATTTCCATACAGTCCACTAAAATCTAATTCCCTTTGTTATCAGTTGCTCAATGCCTGAAAGGCATTTAACTGACCATACACCCAGACAAAAATACACCCTTTTGTTGTGCCAAAATTTAATGTTATCTTTGATTTTTATTTAGAAACTTCGCCGGTCTGTCTTTAAACAGTATCTTTTTTATGTTATTATATCACTGTTGACTTTTTTATTTATTAATATCTTTTGCTTACAAACTATAATTAATAATAAAAATAATGTGATCTCACTGGGGTTTCCCGTGCCGAGGACACTTAACAATCTACTTTTTTAAAATTACATTTGAGAATAAACAAAGAAGACTAACTTAAAATAACGAATATAATTAACAAATATTCAGACACTTTTAAAAACAAGGTATTTATGTACATCTATATTATTTATATTACAAAACATATGACAAAAAAGAAAATAACAAAAACCTAACATAAGCACTTGTGGAGCAGTTGATTCAATATTGGTATGGGCGAATAAGACAATCCATTTTACTTCTACCTAGCTCCACTATCCATTTTTTATAGCCTTTTTAAACATTTTCTCGTTACTAATTGTTTTAATAGATAGTGGAAGTAGGTTATAGATTTTAATTGAATAATACTCAAAGTCCTTCTGTCCGAAAGTGGTTTAGTTTGTATTTGTTTAAGTTGTCTATGTGTTGAGGATCTAGTGATTATATTATTTGTATGTGATGTATTGTGGGAGTTATGTCTTTCATTTAAGTAAGAGTAGTTTTTGAATCTATAAATGAGTATTCTTTTAGCGTATAATTGTTTTGGTGTCATAAATTGTGATTTGTGGAATATTTCTTCAGTAGATGTCTGTATCGGGACTGTGAGTATTATTTTAATTATGGATTTTTGTGCAACAAATACACTATTTCTTTCTGTAAAACAAATTAATAAATACCTTTGTTATTATTTTTGTATGTATGAAATTGTATATTATAGTGAATAAAGATTTATTATTATAACTGTTCACAGCATGCAGGTAACAAGAGTCATAAGGAAAAAAATAAAGCAAAACATGAAATAAAACACAAATATTGAGAAAGAAATGAATTTTTACTATTATAATTGAAATTTTGGTTATTTATAATAATTTCAGTACCCAGACTCGTCTATTTGAACCTTAATCGACAAAACGACAAACGCAGAGCCTCACTTTGAAATTTTACCACAACGAAGAGACTATCGTAGGGACGCGCATAACCCGTTAAATTAAAATAACGGCGTGATTCGTAACCGATTATGAGAACAGAAAAATAATGAATAAAGTTAGAGCGATATTGCATATTTTATAGGCCCAAAAATTTTTAATTCTCTTTTTACTGATAATATTTCATTGACACAACATTATTTTTGGTACGTGTATTTTTGTACATACACAAATCTGGATTTCTCCCAAGGGGGAGTAGGTATATATTTGCTTGTGAATGGTTTCTCATTTAATAACATATATACAAAAATCAAAAATGTTACCTGTGTCGATATTCGCTAATAAGCGGAATGGGGAATGTTGTAGTACGTAAAAGTGGCCACTTAACCCAGCCAATGACAGGTCATAAGCCCTGTAAACGCTCGAATATCCATAATCCTGAATTTGAAAAAATTCTACCTCATCTCTGTAGGGATATTAATAAAAATATATTTCATTGATCCCAAACTTTCAAAATGTTCCTTCCTTTATAAAACACGTTCTATCCTGGAGTCAAACTAAAGATATGAACACTTTTTTCTATGATATATTTTGTTGCCCTTTAATAATATTTATATTAATATTTTTATGTTTTTTTTATATTTTTAATTTCCTTTTTTAATTACTATAAATTTTTTTTAAAAACCATATAATCTTTTACAGGATATTTTATTTTCTCTTTCTTATGTTACACACAAGTATTATAACTGTCTTTTTATTATAGGAGCTAAAATTCATTAACATTTCTTATTTACTCACGAACAGGCCATGCCATTGTGGGATTTTATTTGTTTACTATTTTATACTATTAAAACGTATTTCATTGCTATGTAGTTATCCTTTATGGAGAGAATTTAGAAAAAAATTCTTTGATATCTCTACCTGAGGGAGTGCGGATATTATCCATGGCTCTAAACCAAATAGTTTCTTCAGAGTAAGCTTGGTTATCACAGTTTAAATACCAAAAAAGATGCGTATCTAATGACACCTTTCTTTTGATTGCTGCGCGGTATTGTCCATAATCCTAAAATTATGAGGAGCAATGGGTTTTTTGATCCGGATAGACCTAAATACACCTTGACAGCGTCAATATAGATTGTTTCACATTCGTGGCAAAGGTGGGTTTCCTCTGTTGTTGAACTTTATTGCTTTGGACGTTGATATTTTTCACGTCTCTGAGCTTTGAGGGAGTTTTTCTATGCAAGATTATCTTATTTTCTAAAGATACTATAAGCATCCATGTGCTATTTTGACACGGTTTTGTCTCTTTTAACTATTTTTTGACACGGGGATCAACAATGAGGAAGTTCGGTGGTTTTTAAAAAAAAAAATATTTGTTAATAGACTGTTAAACTAAGATAATTTTTTTTTTTTAATTTTTAATATATCGTATTATCGGCGCTACGATTTTTCAAAGTTTTGTATTTCAGAGGTTCATTTCCGCTTATTCTCATTCAGTTCTTTCCATTGGTCCAGAAGCGACCAGCAGACCGGAAATCTTCCATAGCTCTTAGATCATAGGTTGATTCACATGAACCAGTGACGTCATTTAAAGTAGTGCGTTTTTATCAAAATATTTATTATTATTTTTTCTGTACATTTTCAAGAAACTTTGCAGTACAATTTAATGCTCTTATTTTTACCCCGCGTAAGAAAACATTTTTTGTATCCAATTTCCCGTAGGGCTGAAGTTCCTCATCTACCAATTAAAAAAGCGCACTTAAAATAGAAATATGGTGGATAGGTTTTCTTGTATAAAAATCCATTCGGGATTAAAAAATACGATACAATTATTGTATCTTCATTTTATTTCAGTTTAGTACCGTGCCAAAAATCAGCGTTTAATATATTAAGTAATACAATATGTTCTGTTTGCAAAACAGTGAAAAAAGTATGTATTACAGTTAAGTAAAATTAAATTATAAGCAAACGAATTAGACACCGTCTATCCTATCTACAATCGTAGCAACAGACATGGAAAACATTTTTAAGACTCCCTAGGGAGGAAATCCAGCCAGTCTGCAAGCATTTGGATATACTAAAAACGTTGTTCAATAAAATACCTGGTAAAAGAAGAAGTATAAAAATTGGAAAATTGTTTTCAGGCGTTGCCTTGTAGGTAAATTCGTTCAGCCGAATGAATCTCACCTATATGATAAAGGTTTCAGCTCTTTTACTTCAGAAAAGTCAACGGGTGGAAGAGTTGAGGAAATGTAGATGTTTAAACATAGGCAGAATGGTGAATGTTACACCGTGTGTAAAGTGGTCGTTTAAACCAGCCAATGACAGGTCATGAGCCCGGCAAATGTCTAGAATTCCATATTCCCTCTCAAAAATGTTTTCCCTCTCTGTTGCAACAAATGTAGACATGAATCACTTCCAGGGAGGAAATCCAGCCAGTTTGCAAGGATTTGGACATACTCAAAACATTGTTGGAGTGTCTATCCTCACTAATTTTAGTAAATACCTGTTCTGAGATAGGCAGCATTTACTTTATTTTATTTTAAAAAAAACAGCATATTTAGTTTTAGTAATGCCTAGAAAATATTTAAATATGGAAAGTTCTTATAAAAATAAAAATAAATGAAAAAAATCTGCTAATCTTACAAAAATTATCGAACTAAAAAAAACTGAACTGTCAAAATGTATGACGAAACTGAAAAAAATACATTAAAAAAACTCCAAAAATGTATAAACATATAAAACTTACAATATAAAACATCAGACACTGATTTGAGTCAACTTATTTTACTTCATTTTTTATTCACTTTATTTTATTTTTACAAATATAAAAACAAAAATTTCGTGACAGTTGTTTCGCCTTGTTAAGGTCTTTTTTAAACGAATGTGAAGATTAGATGGATTGAATGTCCTTATAGTTATATAATTCAAGGTACTTAAAATAAAATTATGTGTTCAGTAGACTCAAACCCGTGTTTGATTTCTCATATTATAAGTTTAAATATGGAGTTCTACAAAATAAACACCTAATTTGCTAATTTTGCTAAGAAAGTAGCATGGATGATTGGCCTCGAGGGGGGATACTACACTTACGGAGAAATGGAGTCAATGTTAAAAATCTCAAGCCTACAAAAACGTCGAAATAACATTGACTCCATAGTTATGTTTAATTTGCTGAATGGCTTAATTGATGTACCATCGTTACTGGAACAAGTGGCATTCAATGTTCCGATCCGCCGGTTGCGAAATAATAATGTGCTGTTCCTCGATCAACACAGCACAAACTATGGCTTGCATGCACGAATGTACCGATTGTGTCGTATTGTAAACTCAAGACAAGATCTCGATTTTTTTGGTGTAAGTCTTTATAATTTTAAAAATTCACTAAGATAGACCGGATCTTGTCTTGAGGAAGTAATTTTTATTTTTTTTGTCCTAGGTTTAATTTTATTTGGTTGTATTTTATTTGTGCCTGTATTTATCATAAGAAATTGTATTTACCACCATAAAAATGGACTGCATAAGTCCGTCAAATAAATAAATCAATGTATAAACAATTCATTATTCGTGATTCGATTATTCGATTTGATCATAGTCGATTATTGGTCTCACTAGATTTTAATATATTTGAGGTACATAAACGAAAGGCAGTAAAATGGATTTGTCGAGGTAAATGGTACACACCACGCGATTTTCCACGCTTAGGTTTTCGGATTTAAGAATATTTTGTAGTTGACAGGTTAATTAATGGCGCGCGTGTATTTGACAGGTTAATTACACAAAAACTATGTTTCGCGCCATGTTGTACATTGCGGGTGGAGGGGACGTGATTTCAAACTTTTGAATTTAGAAAAGGTGTTCGGCGTTTGTTTTTGTTTTTCGATTTTTTTAATATTGCGAATTGGCAGCGAGCGGCCGTTTGATGTCAGAAGCGAAGTTAAAACGCGTCTTTGATGTGAAAATGGAAAATTCAACATCTAGATGGAAAAGCGCAATTATATTATTATTTTTATTGACGCAGTATGCCAAAAATTACAGTTATTACTAAAAATCTGAAATTATTTAATTGATAATGATTTTTTAAGCCGAGAACAAATTGTGGACTTTTAGATACCATTCGCAGAGCAGCGTTTATTTGATATTTTAAAATACACATTACCATTTTTACTCACTAAGTCAAGACTTTTCGGTGAGACACATTTTTTTTTTATGACAGGCTTCTTTGACATTATTTTATTTATCTTTATATATATAATTACGCTGTACGTGTGATGTAACTGAATTCCTCCTAAACGGCTTAATCGATTTACGCGCGGTTTTTAGAGAAATGTAGATCTTTGCGCTGCGCGTGTTCGTAGATATTAAAATTTTCAATCGAACATGTAAAAAAGAAGTCAGGAGCAAAAATGTTTAATTCATTGATCTACCAGGGTTTCATTCGAGCAGAATGCATACACAAAAAAATGGAAGGAAGTTGTTTTTTTTGTATATTTTTTTTTTGTTTTTGAATGTTCACAAACAGCATTCATTTTTTGTGGATCTCAATAAGATTCTCTCCTCAAATTCTTTATAACTTCCACCCATTTATTTATTTTTATTGGATTTTTGGTAATACTAAAATAATATTGACATTTAATACATTTTAAAAAATCCTATTCCTACATAAGTGCACCCCTCTGTTGGCGAGAAGAATGTAGTTTGACATTTGCAAAAGGAATGCCATATTTGAAAAATAATTAATCTTATGTTTTGGAATTCAACCATAAACAAGTACTTATTTAAATTCAATATTTAAATATTATCAACAATGTTTTAAATATATCCAAATGCTTGCAGGCTGGCTGGATTTTCTCCCTAAGGAGTTGTTCATATTTAAATTTGTTGCAACAGAGAGGGAAAACAGTTATATGTTTTCCGTCTCTGTTGCAACAAATTTAAATATGAATGACTCCCTAGGTAGAAAATCCAGCCAGTCTGCAAGTATTTGGACATACTCAAAACATCGTAGAATTAACTTCCTGGAAAAAAGAAATATACAAAATTGAAAAACTGTTTTCAGGCGTTGCCTTGTAGGTGAATTGGTTCAGCCGGATAAATCTCACCCATATGATAAAGGTTTCAGGTCTTTTACTTTAGAAAAGTCAACGGATGGAAGAGTTGAGGAAATGCGGATGTTCAAACATAGGCAGAACGGTGAATGTTACACCGTGTGTAAAGTGGCCATTTAAACCAGCCAATGACAGGTCATAAGCCCTGCAAATGCCTAGAATTCCAATTTCCAGTCGAAGCTGTTCTTGGAGCTGGGACGGGACAATATGTTCTTCTATATTGTATTGTCCTCCTGTGAACCCGGCTTAAATCTTTCCAAACAACTACCCAAAATTACGAGTTAAACCTTTGTAGCTCAAACCATACGGTGGACTACCAGAGGTCCTTAAGAGGTACACTCCTGAATTGTTGAGTCCTCTGTACCCCATCTCGCCCACGCAGTTTCCTGGGCAGGTCCCTCGCGAGAACTGGGCCCAGCTGGGACACTTGATCCCCAAGAAATCTCCAGGGTGACGGATGGACTCGGCGTACAACTCCCAGGATCTGGAGTGGCTGCATGAAGGGCTGATGCAGCCGGGTTGCTGCTGTCCCTTGTTAGGGAAGAAATCAGCATCACCTGGTAAAAAATAGAATAGAAAATATTCAATAAAAAGTAAAAAAAAATATATTTAACAATATTTGAGTTTGTCCAAATTTTTGTACATAAGGACTGGATTTACTTCCTAAGAAGACATTAAGATAAACATATTACAACAAAGATGGAGAACAAGAGAATAAAGAAGAATAAGCATTTGACATGCATGAACTTCGCACAGCCTTTTTTATCATCATTCCCTTTTCACTTCTTATGGTGCATAGGGCGCTGCATTTGTGCACCAACCGCAGCGTTACTTGATCATTTATGTTACATAAAGGTAAAATGATCGGTTTTACGGTTCAGGTACCAGTCCTGTGCCTCGATTATGAACGCTATCTTTATCTGTATATATCGAGACGGTATACTTAACTTCTGTACTATCTGTATCTTACCTCGGTATGTTCTACCTACTTGTCTTATCGACATTATATGAGCGAAACAAGCCAATGGAATGACCGCAAACAATTAGTCCGCGTTGCTTACGTCATTAACATTTAAAATAGTTTTCATTTATATTTTAAATAGGCTTCTGTGATAAAAAGTGCCCACTTCAAAGCGATTATAAACTCCAATAAATCCCAATTCAAGCAAAAGATGTTCGCTTGAACATGAATTTTTTGTGACTTTTGGAAATCACCTAGACGGTACGCTTAACGATCGTCTGTATGTATCTACTGATCGACTACAAAGCCGGCTCCTTTAACGTCTCGATGCATACACTCGAAAAGATAGTGAAACAGATGAAAAAATATAATAACTAAATTATTTTTTTAGAGTGGTAACTTTCTAACGCCTAAATAATCTTATTTGTTAATAGTACAGAACCTAGTGATATTATTTTCACATCGAGGCGTTCATTTTATTAAATAAACAGTTATGTCGGAATTTAATTCGACTTCAAAACTTACTTATTTCTCTCTCATATTTTTAATACGCTTTTAAGAAAAAAGTGCCAACCTCAAAACGATTTTAAATTTTAATAAATCATAATTAAAGGAAAAATTTATCGGTGAAACAAAGTTTTTTACACTTTTAATGCGTTGATAAACGTATCGAGGGGTTCTAGACCCGTCGGTATAAACCGATGTACTTACATCAAAACTTGATGGTGGGGTATCGGTAGTTTACCTTTGTAGTCGATCGGGAGACTTTTATTTTCAACTATGACGTTATACTGAAGCTATGTCATTTTAGAGCGTAGATGTGTGTTCCGTGACGTACGCTTCCCCTTGTTTCATATCGATGTACCTAACCAAAACTTGAAGGTGGGGGGTCCGTAGTATATCTTTGTTATTGCTAGAGGGAATTTATCTTCAACTATACCGTCAAGGTGAAGGTACGACGTCTTTATCTTCCCATCATAATCGAGGCCCAGGGACTATGAAATATTGTAGTGTGAAAACACCCTTTTAAATAAATATTTCGTATCAACCATGTCGGGAATCGAACCCGAGACCTCTTGCATAGCAGAAAAACACGCTGACCATTACACCACAAGGCCGACACCGACGCCGGCCGATCGCACCGCCTATATTACGCCTTCATAACTCTTATTTTCCTCTACGGGATACATTAGGGTCCAAAACTGCAATAAATGAATTTCGAGAATAGGTGTCTTAAAAGTTGGTGGTGGTTTGACTTTGTAAGTAATAAAGTTATAAGAGAAAGGACGCAGCAAACTCTTGCGACAATTGTCATCAAGCGTAGGCGATACGGTTGGCTTGGCCATGTACTACGGGTGCCTCCTAAGACCTTAACCACGCTTGCCTACTTTAAAAAGGCATCAGGTTCTCGACGTCCTGGACGTCCACTGCTGACTGTTCGTCGGCAGATTATGTCAGAATCAAGGCACGCGAACCTGACTTAAGAGGATGCACAGTTGCTAGAAGCAGACAGAGATGCCTGGAGGAACTTCGTGGACACCATATGCTCCAACTAGGGAGTGGACATGGAATGATGATTATAATTTATTAATAACCTAGATATCTTCGCCATTAACGCAGCGCGGGATTGGCATGGGTTAACTCAAAGTCTCATTTGTTCATAATGTTTTTTGCCCTTGTTTGTCTTATAATAATTTATGTTTTATTTTGTTCAGCTTCTTGTACATATTTTTCTTCATATAACTGTTGTAATAAATACATACACTGGTTTATATCCCGACAAGCATTACAGGGCTTATGGCTGGTTTAAGTGGCCACTTTGTAACGTTTACCATTCTGCCTTTGTTTGAACATCCAAACCTACATAAATATAATAAATTATAAAAAAACAATAAATTTTTTATCATACTTAAAAATAAATTTGAAAAGAAAATTGTCGCAGAGCGTCATTAGGATTTTGAGTTTTGGATCTTGGATTTGTAAGTCCACGGCCCTTCCACAAAACGATAACCTACTTTAAGTGGTTATTTTACATTCGTAAAGAGTTACAATAGTCTAACATTTACCATGTAATTATTATAATTAATCTAATCTTTTACGATTTTGACAGTTTATATTTTTATTTATATAATTCCTCTGTACGTGTGATGTCACCGTACTCCTCCTAAACGGCTTAACCGATTTACGTGCCGTTTTCAGAGAAATATATATTTTGCGCTGTGCGTGTTCGTAAATATTAAAATCTTCAATCGAATGTGTAAAAAATAAGTTAGGAGCGTAAATGTTTTATTCATCGATCTACCAGGGTTGCATTCGAAGAGAAAACATTTGCAAACAATGAAAAGATGTTGTATTTTTGTGTATAAAAAAAGTTTGTTTTTGAATGTTTACAAACAGCATTTGGTTTTTGTGGATCTCAATCAGATTCTTTCCTGAAATTCCTTATAATTTCTACCCAATAATGAATTTTTAAGGGATTTTTAGTAATGCTAAAATAATATTAAATTCAAAACATTCATTTAAAGCGTATTCCTATATAAGTACACCCCTATGTTGGTGAGAAGGCCAGAGTTTGACGTTTCCAAAAAGAATGCCATATTTAAAAAAATATATATTTTATGTTTTGGAATTCAACCATAAACAAGTACCTCGGTACCTACTCAAATTCAATATTATTTTAATATTAAAAAATTTAGTTTTGGATTTTAATCACAAACAAGTACCAAGGTACCTAATTGTCAATGAAATGTAGTAAATAAGGTAAGAAATGGCAGGCAAGCCAACGTTCGGGCAGGACAACGTCTGTCGGGTCCGCTAGTAGATATATATAAATTGAACTTAAACTTTAAACAGGGTCTAGATTTTCAACTGTCCGTGCGCTTTGTAGCTACAGTACATGTAATCTAGATTCAATTTGTAAACGATTATTTATAAATTTGGTAATGTATCCAAAATAAAACACGTCTATTGGATTTCAATTCTACTTTATTTTTAAAAATATACAAGGGTTTCTTAAATACTAAGCTTTGTAAATATTTGAGTTGTCTCTAACAACTAACAAGACGAAACGCATCATAATACACCCTCTTGTAAATTTAAAAAAATAAAGTATTATTAAAATCCAATAAACGTGTTTTATTTTGGATACATTACCAAATTTAATATGGAATTCTACCAATTGTATGCATACTCAATGAATAGATTATTTATAAATTCAAAACAATTCTTTTTAATTTTTTTGTACAGTGTAAATAGGGGTTAGATTTCTAAGCGTCCGTGCGCCGTATGGCTTCAAGGCGTGTTGGAATGATTATTGTACAGCGTCCTTGAGGTGATTTACACAAAAATGGCTATATAAATTATCCCAAAATAAATGAATATAGAAAAACATTTAAAAATTACCTATGGTAGCTGCGATTCCATACACCCCCGCCGACGTATGTATCACATCTACATAGCTAGCATCATTCTTGCTCAATTTAAAGGACTCGTTGACTTGTACAAAGCAAGGTCCTGCAGGATCCAAGCCACTGATCCTGGCAATCTTTTGTCCAGTCATCTTCTTAAATGTTTTTCCTGCAAAGCCAGCAATATGAGCGCCAAGACTATGGCCAATCAGGTGGATGGAGTCTGGACTTGTTCCACCTATACAAAATAAATCGTGTTGCAGGAATTTGAAATGCTGTAGGGTGGAATGAATATTATTATTTATTTGACTGTTTATACTATAATATTAGCACATTATCGGGATTAAAATTATTGCGATAGAAAGGAAAAACATTTTTGAGAAGGAAATATGAAAGCTAGGCATTAACGGGACTTATAACCTGTCATTTTCTGGTTGAAGAAGCCAATTTACACACTGTGTAACATTTACCATTATGCCTATGTTTTAATATCAATATTTCCTCCACTGTTCCATCTGTTGACTTTTGTGAAGTAAAAGGGCTGAAACCTTTTTTAATGTTTGTACTCTCTGCTGAAAAAAAATTCAATCTTGATAACTCCCTAGAAAGTAAAATTCAGCCTTGTCTACAAATATTTTGACATACTCAAAATATTGTTAAATAATTAAAGTATTTACTTTAGTCCGTATTGAATGTTAAAATATTACTTTCAAGTCAATTTTTATTTTGTTAGCACCGTTTTTTTTTCTGTAGTACTTAAGTTTCTGTCAATTTTTCTCCAGTGAATCTCGTTTATTTATATGTACATGTGATAATATTACTATTATTTATGCGAGTTTGACATAGATTATTTATATTTAAAAATGAACAAGATGGGTCCTAAAATACTTCCTTGTGGCACTCCAAAATCTATACTGTTTGCTTATGAATGATTATACTGAATGCGACTTATCAGTTGTTTTGTTACATGAGTGGCATGTAAAAAAATAAAAGACTCACTAACATATTATGTAAAGTTTATTATTAAATTGTAATTTAGTCAACTAGAACAATGATTCGAATATAATCAATTAAAATGCAGAAAGTACTGATTAAATCTAGCCGCGTTAATAAACGCGATTTGAATTTACGTTTGCGTTGAATGTCGCTATCGTGTGGGTCAAACAGTACCAGCACAAAGAAGAGAGAGTCTTATTTACGTTTTGCGGCAGTTGGTGACGTTTTTGTTTAGTGTATTGGTGGGCCTGGCACTTGGTGTTGCCAGTGGCCATGATACAAATAACTCATAAATCAGTCTAGGAAATTTCCTTGCAAACCAACATCAGACAATGATATGATTTTATATACCGTATCAAAAACTTAGGCTAATTCTTAATATACAGTCAAACTCATAGAATTAAGAATAGTCCAAAAACCGCGTACGCGCATCAAACAGAAGGCGACTAAACTACTCATAAATAAGTAGTTTTACGTTTTGACCCATTAGTTTCTTTGTAGACGTCGCTCAGTACGCAACTCCTGATTTGAATTCAACTATGCCGTGTTGTATCCTCTCAAAGTGTAGAAATACTGCTAGGATCATAAAGAAACAGGATGAGATCACATTTTATTGTAATTAGCAAATGAATGTGTAACTAGCAAATACATTACTTAAAAATCAAATTATTTTTACATTTGTCAGATTGTCGAAGAAAAAAAAAGAACATTTCGTTAGTGTTGCCAGGGTAGTAATTTATTTTACCGTACTTTGCTCGTCTAATGAGAGAACTAATGAAAATTGGACCTCGGATTAAACAACTTTGTGGTGGGCATTTGATCGACATTATCTTAAAAACATCAAATATTATATAACATTATATAAAAATATCCGTTCTATGTAAAATAAAATTTGTTTTATATTTTAAATTCAAAGCTCATTAATTCAATTACTCTTATTAAATGACACATTACTTATCTACTCTTGTTTCAATCAATATTTCCGCGTGCATAATAACATTTTGGAGAAATTAACAGATTGCTTTTTTTTTTACCTTACATTTGTGTTATGGTTATATTTTTCCCATCGTGCAACATTACACGGCGACATCACGAATGCGCGCGACGAAAGTGCGGCATAGTGGGGGAATTTTAGAACACAGTCCGATGTATTCAAATATGATTCTACGCTCCTTCTAGACTATTCTTAATTCTATGGTCAAATATTTCCTACCTGAATCTACATATTTGGTGATAGGCGTATACTTACTTTCGTACATATTGGCCAAGATTTCCCCCAATTTCTCTCCAATGAACTGAACGTACGTGCTGGATCTTAGATATAAAGACATGATGAAGCTACTGGAATCCAAGGCCATCACATTCAACCCCCCTTTAGCAAGCAAGGCTCTACAAACTGTCTGCACAGAGTCGCTCTTGCCACTGGACATGAAGCCGTGAATGAATATGGCAATTGGTAGATCTTTCTCGAAGTTCTTTGAAGACTTGATATTATGAGCTGCTCCGGTAAAAGATACCGCTTCCTGCTAAAAATATCGATCGTCAAGTTCATTAGTCAAATATATCCAAATCCATTTGATTGACATCCATTGATATCCTTATTGATCCATTTGATTGTAAAAAAATAACATTTAGGCGGCCTCCGTGGTGTAGTGGTCAAGACGCTTGACTCACACACAAAAGGTTCCGGGTTCGATTCCCAGTGAGAACACAAAAAAATTAAAATGTTATTTTTCTCAAACCTGGGTGTTCTGTGATGTAATTCTCCGCTGTAATTGGGCCTCCTGGCCCGTTGTGGTGCAAAAAAAAAATGTAAAAAAAGTCATTTGAAATGCGCGTCTTAAAACATTTTTTTTTGTCTTATACTTAGTTTCAATAATAAAGTCTTATTTTATTTTACTTTATCTCTAACTCTTAATATTTTATATATATTTATATTTTCGACACTTGACACTTGTGCAATATTTACACACATGTCCACCCTTATTCCAATATAACACCCAATCACCCACCCTCTCACTCACTTACACTCACACAAACACACTAGTACGTGTTGTACGCGTATTTAATGTATTTCTGTGGATATCTGTCATTGGTTTTGTTCTCTGTATATTTTATTTGTTATATTTTTGTTACATGTATTACTGTTGATATCCCCAATAAATAAAATAAATAAATAAAAGTTAAGAGATAGTGAGAAAATAAATAAATAAATTATTATTCATGCCGTCGAATTCCCAATATCTATAACGAATGAACATTAAATTTTGGCTTAAAGCATACTGGGTCTTTCTAAACTTGGTATAAAGTTACACCTTGGCATATTTGCAAACTGCGAATGGGAATCCCATCCTCACTATAGTGGTAGAATAGGGATGTTATTTTCATCCTTATTCTACCACCTTCCACACCCTTTTAACTCTTGTGTGGCTGTGATGTAACACTAGTCGACATAGGACACAAGACTTGATATATCTCTCTTAATTTTTTAAGTGATTAACTCATATTTTTTCAAATCTTTAATTGGACGTTTTCACACCGGATTAAGAAAGTAAAATTTAAATAACTCTGCTGGATGTTAATACAAAGAATTTTTATCCGTGTTATGCGAAGAATGAATGTCCGCTAATTCAGCAACACATCTGTATAATAGAGAGAACACGAAGATAAAACTCATAACAAGGAAGACAGAGACGCTGTTCTGTGGCGGGTATTGTGTAAAATAGATTCAGTCTTCAGTCGGTTGATGACAGTGATGGGGGACGCACGCACGGTATTTATGATTTTTAATTTATTTCACTATAACACGGCTATATTATATGTTTATTTACATAAATCATGGAAAATTAATTATTAAACAGTATTTCTCCATAGTTTTTTTTTTAATATTCCGTATTTTACTAGTGGTAACACGATGTTACATCACCGCGCGCAAAGGGATTTAAGAGTTAAATATATTTCATAGTCCCTGGACTGGTACTTGAAGCGTAAGACGGTCAAGAATGGTCAAGATACGCTGTGATTGGTGTACCAATGCAGTGCGCTATGCACCATTAGGTGCGGAAAGGGAATGATGATGGTGATATTATACCTCTATGCCTTGACGTAATTTTATACCAAATCCAAATATACAACTAAGGCACACTGTAGAAAAAATATTTTTAAACCAAAACATTTTTATAAAGTTCATGAAGTTTACTAACTGTAGCAAAGTTTATGTAACTTTATGGTGTTTAAAACTGTCTGAACATTTTGTTTATTATCTCTGTTTATTAAGTTAGTCTTCTTTGTTTATTCTCAAATGTAAAAATATTTTATAAAAAGTATATTTATAAGGCTGTAGTCGCGTAAAACAAACGCAAAATTAGAAATTCATACGATTTTGCCATTTTAAAACAAATGTTTGTTAAAAATCGCGCAATAAATTTTTTTTAAAATATATCTTAGATAAAAACAATATTTTTTATAGGTATTTCTATCAACGACCGGTATAAATGTAATAAAAACCCAAATAAGACATTGTTTAAAATTGAATATTACAACTAGAATTATCGTATTGAAAAAAAAATACATTTCTATAAAAAAAGGTTTTAACTAAACTATTTCAATATTTTTTATTTTTTTATGGCATTACTGATTGCATAATTTTACGTAGAAATAAAGGAAAATTTTACAAAAATTTATGTGATTTAAAATGCTTATATTTCTTTACAAAAACAAAATAATAAGATTCTGCCGCGGCCACTTCCTTTTTAAATTTATTATCTTCAAATTCTTATTATAAATTTTAGTTCAATACTTAGTCTTTATTGAGATCCCAAATTAATAAGCTTAGTCTAAATTTGAAATGGCGTAATCTGCCGGTCTAAAAGTAATTATATTTGAGTTATATGAAACTTTTAAGTACATTTTTTGATAAAAATACCTATAACAAATATTGTTTTTATCTAATACATAATTATTTTTTTTTTTTTATTGCGCGATTTTTAACAAACATTCGTTTTAAAATGGCAAAATCGTATGATTTCCTAATTTTGCGTTCGTTTTACCCGACTACAGCCTTTTCGGCACGGGTAACCCCAGTGAGGTCACATTATGTTTCATTATTTTTTCTTTTATATTTTCTGTTCATGTTTACCTTCTTAAATAAAAAAAATACAAATAAAAAAACAGTTTATAATGGAAAAAATAGTAATAAATATATTTAACAATAAATTAAAAGTTCGAACTAACCTCGTATTTGTTCTTCCAAAGATCCAGAGTAAGAAGGGAAACGTTAGGAACATGGTCAACCAGTTTGTCGTATTCTAATCCTAGCGACATTTTTACCAATGTACCTGTAGTAAAAAAAACTAAAAATTAAACAAAACGGTATTTCTATTTTTTACGATTTACATAGCGCCATTTTCGTAAATGTCCCCCCGAAAACAACCCAACACGTCTTGCAGTCACATAACGCGTGGGTAGTACAGTTAAGTATTCAATTCCATTGAAGTTATTTTGTCAAGTATCTATACTTGATAGTCATTGGAACAATACGCACCATCCCTCGGAAACGGCAGATATGTACATCTACCATCTTCCAGGAATCAGCGAGCAGCCTGTTAGCCACATGTCCGGCAGTGACTTTGATACGTACAATCTTCAAAAGCTACCCTACGGAACTATTATTTGAAACCAGGCTTTATTTATTAATCTTTTTAATGTTTACTTTTTAGCATGAACACTTGACAAATTATCTACTTTGCTCTATGTTATTTTTTGCAAATTTATTGATATAATTTTAAGTTGCTAGAATTTCACTCGTCCATGATCTTTGTAGTTGCAAGACGATTGGTAATCTTGCTTTAATATGTAAATGTTTTCAACCATAAAATACTTTTTTTTAAATGAGGTCTAAAATTTCAACACTCCGTGCGCTCAGTAGCTGCAAGACATGTTATAATCTTATTCCTTTTTTGAAAAATTAGTTTAATTTTAATATTTTAATATTATTCGAACACTAAACTTCATTGTCAAATTTAAATATACTGTAAATAGGGGCTAGATTACTTACCGTCCATGCGCTATGTAGCTGCAAGACGTGCTGTAATCTATGTTAGCTCCTATCTGTTATAATTGAAATATATCATAAATGAAGTCGAGGAACTAGAATCCCAATCGTTCATGCGCTCTGTAGCTGCAAGGCGTTCTAGGATATATTTATTGTACAGCGCCCTTGAGGTGATTTTCACAAACATAGCGCTATATAAATTATCCAAGTATAATAATAATAATAATAGATAAGAGCCAAAATCTGATTAAATGAGGCCCAGAAGGCTAATTAAGTGGAGCCCGAAGGGCCGAATTTTTGGCCCGAAGCATCTAACAAGAATGTACATATGTATAATACATACTTACAATTTTCAAGAGTAATTTTTAGTAGAGCGCTTTCTTCGGCTGTAGTTATCGATGATATGACTTTTTGACTACTTTTCAATATGGCTTTATCGATATCTTGTGATGCCAGAGTTGTCGGAAGTATAAAACACAGTACATATATCGACATTTTCGCAGCATGGTTTAGACTCTAAAAACAGTGAGTTTTTTTTATCTCTCTTCAATGCCCCATTGAGACGATAGTACAAATTAATCTACACGGTATGAAAAAATTACATTAGGTGGATTGATTTATATTGTATAATCAAAAATTGTACACGAAATAACATCTCACGGAGACAGGAAAAATGTTAGTAGAACAATGAATTAATTCATTCAAATTGACGATCCGCGTCGTATTATTTTAATAACGATAGTTGGAGAACCGGCAATCGATACAAGCTACATTTTATCCCGATCAAATATATCATTCCATCGAGAAACTTCTTTTTGCTAAACGACAAAACTAATATCGCACGAGCGAAATCGCGGGTAAAAGCTATGAAAAGTAGCGTTTGATATATGAAAGCTCTTCGATTAGCAAAAAATATGCAAAAAATCACGTCGATCGATCTCTCCGTTGCGACGTCAACGAAACAAAAATAAACAGGCCAGCACACTTTCGCATTTATAATCTAAGTATGGATAATAATTATTAAATTTATTTTATTTATTTATTTTAAAGAAACAAACAGTCGACACTGATATCGTAACATTAAAAAAATACAGTTTAAAGACAGACCAGCAAAGTTTGTAAATAAGAATCATACATATTATTAAATTGTGTTACAACAAAAGGGTGTGTTTATGTTTGTTTGTATAAGAGTAAATGTAGATGTGTGTTTATGTGTGTTGGAATTAGTGTTCAGGTGTGTGTAAGTGTGAGCATCATTAAATAGTAAGTAGGATCGTATCGCAGCCAGAAATAAGGAGTCTTAATTTATTTTAAAATAAATTAAGGGGCATGTAAAATACATCTAGAGAAAAAAAAGGCATTTTGTGGTAGGCAAACGCACTAACCAGTACACCATGAGGCCGACTGATTTCCACTCTATTTCCTTTTGCAGGATTTTTATCTGAGAGTATTTTAATCAATCGAAATAATAAAAATTAATCCACCCTAGGCAATTTTACCGCGCGTGTGGATTTTACGATCCGTCTAAAATAGGCGTTTAAATATTCACAAAAGAACGAATAGTAATAATTTGATTTTACCATATCGAGTTTTTTACAGTTTTGTAAAATACGTTTATACCTTTAAAAGTGACTGTGGCTACTAACGAAAAGACGCGACTGAATTATTTTCCCATGTCAATATGACAGTAATCGTAAAATTGCTAAAACGTTATGCATACGCATTATTTTTAAATTAGCCAATTCATAATAAATGAACCATTATTATTTCTGCAGGGTTATGTTATGAAAAGACAAATCAAAACACGTCTACGAAAATATAAATATTTCAATTTATCTTAAAATAAAGGTTTTTGAAATGCGCATACTACCGATCATAATATATATTTGGATAATTTATATAGCGCCGTTTTTGTGAAAATCACCTCAAGGGTGCTGTACAATAAATAAATATCCCACCACGTCTTGCAGCTACAAAGCGCATGGACGGTTGGGATTCTTGTTCCTCGTCTCCAATTATGATAAACAGGAGCTAGATTACAGCACGTCTTGCAGCTACAAAGTGCATAGACAATGAGAAATCTAGCCCCTTTTTACATTTTTTAATTGACAATAAAGTTTAGAGATTTAGTGATATTTTTTAAAAAAAAACAAATTTATAAAAAATAGAGACCGGAACACAGCGGTGTTATTATTTGTTAAAAGCGGTGTTATTTTTAAATACTGGCGGTGTTATTTTTTAGAGCCAATTTGAGTTCACGGGTTGATAATAAAAGTCAAAGGCGTTGTTTTTTCGCATTAAAAATATTTATTTTACAATAATACAACATTAAAAAAACGGAATATAAACTACATTTTTTTTTTAAATTCATTTATTATTGGTGTAAACCCGGCACTAATGCCTTGTATAAACATTAACATATACAATTAACATACAGTGTTCAATTACAAAATTATGAAATAATATATTAAAAATATATCCATACATATTACACAGTTGTTTTATAAATGTTCTATATAATAACTTTGGGATTTTAATACTTAACATACTTAGGTAGAAAAATAATAAAAATAAAGATAACGCGGTATATTCGAAATAGCAAAAATCATAAATCATTGATTTGTTGGTATTGTTGCAATGTATATTGAATGCCCTAGAAATAATACTAACTGTCTCCTGATAAGAGTTCAGGGGTTCTCAACCGTTTTAAAAATAAAATATAAAAATAAACAAAATAATAAACCTTTTAAAAAAATTAAATATTGAAAATTTTATTTTTTTATTAATGAACATAAATACCATAAATAAATATTATAAACTAACAATATATTTTTTTTAAACTGAATAAGAAAAATTAAGCAAATATTACACAAAACGCGAAATGTATATGTGTGCAATGCACATGCAAAAGATGGTCACCCAAAACCACCTTCAACGTCTCTACATATTTAGTCATGTAACGCGCTGAATCTGTCACTACACTCTTCACATTTTCAAACTCAATATTGTTGTCTTTCAGGGCATCTATTATAGCCCTGACACAATTTGTAGTGTTGGCTGACTCTAAAAATTTTACCCCTGCCACAAACAGTTTTACCTCTTCAGGACTTGTATCAATTCTAAACAATATGGCGAACACACAACGGCCTGAGGAATCGGTGGTTTCGTCGCAAAACACATAATTTTTTTTGATTTTTAAAACTTCTTTGACTTTGCAAACTCTGTCGGCAGCTACAATGAGGAATTCCAGCCCAACCCGGAATTAAATTTTAAAAATGTTTTCGTGTACAAGTGAATATTAAAAATTTTTGGAGTAGGATGAAATATCTCAAAAACGCACGCAAAAATAAATAAAAAATGTTAAAAATAGTATTCATTATAAAATCGTAAATAATGACGTCACTCCTTATATCTACGTGTAGTATTTCCGGTTTCCGCTTTAAAGCCCCCGCACCTTGTAAGGAACGTTTTGACCATATAAAAAAATAATATAATTTGTGATTGCAAATAATTCGATTACGATCTACGACCTGAAAACCGGCAAATAATACTTTGTTTATATTTCAACCAGAGATTATGTCAACTTTCTAGGTTTTTCTAAATCGAAACGTTCGTAAAAACAACCATAACATAGAAATGAGCAAATTACGATCAACTAAATGAAGTGATCAAAGCAATATTCCATAGATTCTTGTCAGTTTTGTTATTGGCTGAAGAAATACAACCTACCGCGGTCAGTGAAAGTAAAAACGCCAACCGTTTCATGACGTCACTACTGAAAAGTGACACACTGATTACAGTCATTTGGCACGTTATTTGATAAATGTAACTTTAAAAAATCATATCTTTGTAAATAACGCGCAAAAAAAAATTTTTTTTCTTAGTTAAATAGTACGCTAATAGAAAAAAAATCAATTGTAAACTGAGAAAGGAAAACTGTACGAAAAATGTTCGACAATTTTTTAAGTCTACTGTCAAATGTTTTCATTCGACGTTAATCTTGAAATTATAATAGTGTTTGTAAAAGTTGTGGCTTTGGAAATTGTTTTGATCAGTGAAGTTCACGAAACGAATTCACTGGGTACTATAAAAATTACAGGTAAAATGTCTAATGTCGTGTTTTCACCACTTTTAAACATGTGTCAAAAACAGTTAGGTTATCAAAATCGGTAAAATAACATTAAAAATAAATGTTTTGCTCAGAATAAAAATAAATCAAACACCTTGCATGTATTTGTCAATCCAGGCTCTGACATGCGGATCATCGAGCTTTTCCAAAGGTTTCAGTCGTGTCTTTAGCCAATTCCGTAACAGCGTCCTGTCTTCTAGTAACATATTTTATTTATAAGATTGCTTCGAAGTACAAGCTGAATTCTTCTCGGCATTTTTCCTATGTTTCACACCATGAATATGTTTTTCCACAAGAATTCTTTCGTTCCCAAGATATCGCCATATTCAGTAGAATCGGCACATAACAACACTTAGAAAATACAACAGTTTTTTTTTTGCTTTCTTACAATAAACATAATAATAAAACAGAGTATTAAAAAATAAAGCATAATTACATATCAACGAAATACATATTAATAGAAAAATAGTAAACAAAAAAATCTCACAAAGGCATGGCCTGTTCGTGGGTATACAAGAAAATGTTCATGAATATTTGCTACTATAATAAACAATGGACAGTTATAATATTTTTGTATAACATAAGAAAGAAAAAATAAAATATTCTCTAAAAGATATTATGGTATTTTTTTTTATAGTAATTAAAAAAGGAAATAAAAAATATTTAAAAAAAAACACAAAAATATTCCTTATTATTAAAAGGGCAACAAAATAAATCATAGAAAAAAAAGAGTTCATATCTTTAGTTTGAATTCAGGATAGTGCATGTTTTTTAAAAGAAGGAAAATTTGTTTGGAATCAATGAAATATTATCAGTAAAAAAAGAATTTAAAATTTTTGGGCCTATAAAATATGCATGTCTCTGTGCGAGCCTCGTTTTACAATGTGATATTTCTAACACACGATTCCTTCTTTGACTTGATCTATTTGAATTGCTTGTTATGAAAATTATGAAAACAAGTATGGCCTCCAACCTCCAATTCGAATCAAGCCAAGATTTCATAGAATGACGCAGAGAAACGAGCGTGAAGTTAGCAACTTAAAATGTTCGGCGAAATATTTTATGGCTGTTCAAAGCTTGCTGTTTTCCAAATACCCCAAAAATGCCGAATTTCGCGTGATTTTTGTTTTATCGCGATCGCGAAATTTTCCAGTATCTACTTATAAACTTTATTTTTTTACGGCAATCCTTGTGGAAAAGTATCCTTAAATTTAAATGCACACAACAGTTTGTGGAATGGCTGATGCTTGGTGTGACTCTACGAGATAGAATAATGAAGGTTTCAAAAGTGATTTTTGCTACTAATACTACCATCACGGCATTTCTCCGTAGGGGTAAGCAGAGAGAATGGACCGCTACACACGTCTATCCTGGCATACATTCCTAGCTTCTTCAACATTCATACATCTTGTCATGCATGCCCTTCGGTTCTGTCTGCTTTCGACATGACCAGACTTAATATTTTGGTTTATCTGATCATGCCACGTCTTCCTCGGTCGTCCCCGTCTCACGCTGCCGTTCATTTTCGCCATATATACTTGTTTTACCATTCTTTCGTAGTCCATTCGTTCTACGTGACCAAACCATCTCAGAGACCCTTTCTTAATCTTATCAATTATACTTGACTCAGATTTACACTCTCGCCTGATTTCGTCATTCGTAACCCTGTCATACATTGATTGTCATACAAGAGATCGTATTTCAACCGCGTTCACTAGGCTTTCATCCTTCATCTGCCAGTTCCATGTTTTACTTCCATACATAAGTGTTGGGACTAAAACTCCGTTGTGCACTGCCAGTTTAGCTTCTATTGACATATTTTTATTAGAAATTACTGTGCTTAGTGCTCCGTTCATTTTGTTGCCTGCATTCACTCTTCTTTCAACATCTTTTTCTACTCTTCCATCCCTTGAAAACATGCTTCCCAGATACACAAATTATTTTACTTGCTCGAGACATTCGTTGTTTACATTTATTATGCAGTCAGTAACTAACTTTTAAATACCATCACTTTTGACTTACTTTCGTTCATCGCCTATTCGCTCTCCAGGCATACATCATACATCGTAGAGACTATTTGCTGCAAATCATCCTTGCTGCTTGCGATACCTACATAAATATATTTTAAGGGAAGTTATAACTATCCATGCTTGTATCTATCATTATTTCTAGCAGGGTTGCTGTGTTACAGCACTCTCGAATCTCGTCATCATTTTTTTCTTTGTTAACATTTCTATAATCTGATTTCCGGAAGTAAATATAATCCAAATATCCTAAAAGAGATCAGTTTAAATGTTCCCAATAATTATACTAGAGCGAGATCTCATGCACTGTTTTACGCACCCAGAAGCCGTACAAATGCAAGTCAGAATTTTCCCATTAATAGGGCAATTCTCTAGCTCAATGCGCATAATATGGATCTATTTTTCTGTACATATCGGCAGTTTAACAGCTATCTTCTTTCTATGCACTAACTCACCATTATGTACAATAGAATTGTTTTTTCTTTTACATAATGGGAAACTTTAATGTACGAGTATATATATATGTATTTAATTCATATAAAAACTGTAAATAGTTGTAATATTGTAAACTTATATTTATTATCTGAATAAACTAGAAGAAATCATAAATTAAAAAGATAAAAAAAGATTATTAAATTTACATCATAAAAAAATTATGCGTACACTGAGGAAGTTCAGTTGTTTTTTTCTTCATTTTTATATATCAAAATACTTTAAAATTAATTTTAAAAATTAAAAAAAATATATATATCGTATTATCAGCGCTAAGGTTTTTTAAAAGTTTTGTGATTTTTTAAATGACTTCGCGTGTGACGTCTTAAAATCTCTTCCCCTTCTTCTCGATTACAACTCTCTTATCCTCGGTTGGTTGAGAAGAACTCGTAACGTCATGCAAAGTAGTTCGTTTGTATTAAAATCATTTCTATTATTTTTTCGTACATTTTCAAGAAACTTTGCCGTACAATTTAGTGCTCTAATTTTTACAACTCTCTTATCATTGGTTGATTGAGAAGAACTCGTGACGTCATGCAAAGTAGTTCGTTTGCATTAAAATCATTTCTATTATTTTTCGTACATTTTCAAGAAACTTCGCGGTACAATTTAGTGCTCTAATTTTTACCGCGCGATGGAATACATTTTTTGTATCCAATTTCCCGTAGGGCTGAACTTCTTCATTTTATATTTTCAGTGTAAATATGGTGTGAAATAATTGGATCGAAGTAATAACAATGAAAGGAAATGACATTAAATTGAATATTTATATATGAAGACAGTAAGCAAAGCTTACTACTTAAGAGTCTGTAAGCCATTTAACAATCCACAGACATTAAAAACACTTTATTTTGCACATGTTCGCAGTATCCTTGAATATTGTTCCACTGTCTGGTCTTCTCAATATTCCAAATATATTTCGAGAATTGAAAGAAATTCAAAAAACAAAATTTTAATCACCTAAACTATCATCATATTACAACAGAGATGAAGAACATTTGAGAGAAGGTAATATAGAAGTCTAGGCATCTACAGGGCTTATGACCTGTCAATGGCTAGTTTAAGTGGCCACTTTACACACTGTGTAACATTCACCATTCTGCCTATATTTGAACATCTATATTCCTTCAATTCTTTCATCTGTTGATGTTTGTGAAGTTAAAGAGCTGAAACCATTATTTATGCGGGTGATATTCATCCAATTGAATTATTTCACCTACATACTAGGCAACGCCTGAAAATATTATTTTTTCAATTTCTATACTTCTTCATGAACCAGGTAATTTATCAACAATATTTTGAGTTTGTCCAAATTTTTGTAGACAAGAACTGGATTCAACTCCCTGGGGGAGCTGTTTATATTAACATATTACAACAGAGATTAAGAACATTTAAGAGAAGGTAATATAGAAGTCTAGGCATCTACAGGGCTTATGACCTGTCATAAGCAGGTCATTTCACCTACATACTATAAATAATTCTTAAATTCTAAAAATTCGAAATTCTAAAAACTAAGAAATAATTCAATTAGATGAATCTCACCAGCATAAATAAAGGTTTAAGCTCTTTAACTTCACAAACATCAACAGATGGAAGAATTGTAGGGCTATAGATGTTCAAATATAGGCAGAATGGTGAATGTTACACAGTGTGTAAAGTGGCCACTTAAACCAGACATTGACAGGTCATAAGCCCTGTAGATACCTAGACTTATATATTACCTTTTCTTAAATGTTCTTTATCTCTGTTGTAATATGTTAATATAAACAGTTCCCCAGGGAGTTGAATCCAGTTCTTGTCTACAAAAATTTGGACAAACTCAAAATATTGTTTACCTAAACTGTCGTCAATATTTACATTTAAATAACTATGAAGAAGCTGCAGTACATCACAAAATCGATGCCTTACAATCTAGAAGAATCATCAATGATACCGTTTTCCTTAACAAAATATGCAATAACAACTTAGATTGCCCTCAACTGCTTGAAAAAATTAAAATTCGTATCCCTCAACGTACAACTCGGCTGCAACAATTATCGCATGTTGGCATTTCAAGCACGAATAATAATAAGAATGAATTTTAGCCCAGAATTTTAAATAATTATAACACGTTTTTTTGCTGAAATAGATATATACGAGTATTTCCTCACATTAAACAAATTTACAGAAAATGCTAGAACCCTAATTCAAAATAGTAATTATAATTTAATCTAACTATATCTACCTTATATTTTGTTTTTTTTGTGCTCTTTAATATTGTAATTATTTTCTCTTGTTTGAAAGAAGAAAGAAGAGAGGACTGATAGCTCCGTATTACTCCGTATGGATCTCCGCGCGAAAGGATTTTTAAGTTCGATTAAACAAAAAACTTTTTATTTTTATTTTTTATTATTTCATTATCAATGTGATATTTTAGATATTTTTTACGTGTGATTGTGGCTATTTCAACGTACGATTTTTTTCTTCTTTTTTTGACATTGTATTTAGTAATTTTATTTTATTAACAAAAACGGCAAATCTGCCTTTTACAAACATTTATAATGCTACATATTTGGCTTAATATTTTTTTTTAAACATAAATTTCCTTATACCCAAGATTTATATAAAAAAAATTAATCCTTAAAATTATACAGCATATTCAGTAGAAAGTTTAAGTACCAAAACATTCTACAGTAATACAACAAGAAAATCGTAAGTACTGTTTCATACAGCTGGGCAAAGTGAACAATAAATTGTGTATATTATGAAATGCATAGAAATGTACAGAAAACTATAATAGGCCTATAATTTTGGTTTATTTGTTGATACATATTTTTTTGATGTAATGGCAGTTGTTTTCTTTTAATAAATAAATAAAAATAAAATAAAACAATTTTTTCTACATATCTGTTGGAATAAATTGCAATATTGATTGAACTGTGTTTGTTAATAATTACGTCTTTAATATGCATATTCAATGAGTAAACACTTAAGATTGTTCTGGTAGAGAGAGATATTACCTTTATTACCTTGAGCATAACAAGCCATGTTATGTCTCATATTATGCTTGACATTGCATTTTCCGCATCTGGAAAATGCACGCAATGTTATGCAGGTAAAAAGCATAATCTCGAGTCTTAGCGCTATAAATTTTATTATGAAATATTGCCTTTTTTCAAGAACAGCTTTAATTTGTTCAAATTTTTGTAGGCAAAGACTTTTCACCCATTAAGGAGTTTTACAAAAAGGATTAATATTATTTATTGATTAAAATCTTCCATTACAAAGAATCAGTACTTTGCCGGACTTGTTGCTTTTAGCAATAAGTCCGGCAATAAGGCTACTTTATCATCATCAGGACTTCAACTATCTTAGAATAGGGAAATATCACATACTATAAATACCGATAAAAAATATATGAAATGGAATTGGAATAATTAATTGTATTTTCAAAATCAATATGGATATTACGGAGAAATGTTTTCATACATAAATTTAAAGATTTTTTAAAAAAAAGTCACTAGAAAAATGCGACAGGTTTTAAAAAAAAAGGAATAACCCGCTAAGCCTCAATTTAGAGGCTTGTCAGCACGTGGGATAGAGGGGATGTGGAAGGAGGTGATGAAAAATACACCGCAACATCCAGACCAATTAAGAAAAAATCTTTCTTGGATTTTTTTTGCAAATGGCGGGAATCGAACCCGCGGCGCCAGTTTCACAGTTGGCTGTCTAACCAACTAAGCCACGGCACCTGTCCAATTTGGCCTTGATAGCTGTGACGTCGAGATGCGTGACGATGTTCTAAACAAAATTAAATGGCCAGGAACAAATAAACATGAATCGTGACGTATTAGGGGCGTAGCCAATGGAACGGTCATTTTTGCGGGAATTCAAAATAACAAATTTTAAAATGTTTTTTATTCTACTAATTAGTAGCAAATATTAATTGTTTTACTGGACAATATTTCATGGACCTTTATTGCTTTAAAAATGTTTAAAAACACCGTGATATTTCCCTAATACCTACTTTATTTTTGGAACCATAAGACGCACTTTTTTCCTCTGAAAATTCAATCATAAATTGGTGTACGTATTACTGTTCGATGCGTCTTATCGTCCAAAGCATTTTTTTTTTAAAATAAGAATTTAAGATAAAATTTAAGGGTTCGTCTTATGGTCTGATGCGTCTTACACGCAAAATTGCATTAATTCACGGACTAACTTCGAAATGCACTCACCTATACCCAGTACCCAGGATACATAGGTATGGAAATGAATTAGAACAAATATTCGATATTTTCAATACAAATTCTGTTTGTGAATTAAAACGAATTCTCACTCGTTTTTTTTTACAAAAATAATGGATTTATTTTTAAATATATTATTAAATTTAACTTTGTTTCCTGGAATACGTGATTTTTTATTTCTTTATTTAACATGTAACACATAATTTTAAATTGTACATTGGTGGATTTATTGCCAAATGGCAACTTCTTCCAACCAACTGATGATGATGATTTCACTAAATAGAGGTATTATTTAGTAATTTAAGTTTTTTTTTTTTTGTTTTATTGCTTAAAAACTTTTATTTAAAAAAAACACAGCAGTTTGACATAAACTACTTGACTAAAATTGAGACCTTAAAAATTGTGCACAAAATAACACTGGGAAACATACAAGATGACGGCATAATATTAGTCAAAAATGCTGACATACACAAATATAACACCAGACAACAACAACACTATCATTTTGAAAAAGCAAAGACAAACACAAGACAGTCAAAAATACTACATAATGGACTTAAACACTACAACGACTTACCTTACTACTTGAAAACTTTTACTGGAGACAAATTTAAAATCAATCTGAAAAAGCACATGATGACTGAACTAACTAGACTAGACGAAACATAAAATGACTAGACAATATTAAATTTCTAATATAACTCTAACGGGTTTTTTAAAATTGTAAATAAATAAAAAATAAATTAAAAAAAGTACTCATGTTGTATTAATTTTTTTTATTATTATTATCTAGTTATTTTTAACTTTACTGTGTTATATTTATATTTAGTATATAAAATTTTCTCATGGTTTTTGCTATTTTTTATTTAGAAATAATATGTTTCTTTTTAACTTTTTATTTTTTGTATTATATGTTTACTAATTTTTTTAGTTTTAATTATTCTATTATTTCATACTTTATACTTCATGATTATTGTTCACTGCTGTGATTATTTCTGTAAATTATGATTTTTTTGTAAAAGGTTCTTTGAACCGTTGATGTATAAATAAATAAATAAAATACGGTATTTGGAAATTTTCATAATAGTAGTAACACAAGTATCTCCAAAAATTACAAATAAACTGTGTAAATAATTCGTTCGTAGCTTGATTGAATTTAATTACATACTATTGTCACTTAATTATATATATTCTTAATTATATATCTATTTACTTAGTACTTAATTATATATATATTCTTATTCTATTTATTTATTTTTATTTTCTTTTATTTAGGAAACATGCAGTACAATTACATAGTTTTATATTTTACACAGTTAGACTTAACTCTAATGGACCAGTGAAGTTTCCATATGATAAAGTATTTATATGTAAGGTTATTATTAATTAAAGTACAAAAAAGAGGTGGAAAAAAAACGTAAATAGAAGTTGTTCAAAAATTTAAATTAAAGTAAGAAAATGAAGAAAATTTGTAAAAGAAATTAAAAGTTAAGAATTAAAATAAAGAATGAAAAACATGCTCAGATGTAAAAATAAAATAAAATAATAATTAAAAAAATTTAAAAAGGAAAAACATAAATTTACACATACATATTTTAAGGGATTCAAAGAAACGATGAAACGAATCTTTAAAGAATCTTTAAATAAGAAAATAAATTTAAGTCAATTTAAAAACACCTTCAAAATTAATGACACAGTAAGAGCAGCAACATATTGATTTTATATACTTATACATAAATAGCGGTTAATAATTTTAATCGGTTCAATGTAAACTTTAAAAACCGTAAAAATTTAGTAATGGATTAAATATTATTATAATTAATTTCTATGATCATCTAGAATTCTTTCACATTTCAGAGTTCAGAAGGATTTTGGCTGGTTTAATATTCTTGCACAAAATAATATCCAACTATATAAGAGTAGATGCCCATAATATCCTTGCTCACCGTACAAATGCTGTCTTTGCTGTGGGAAATGTTAGAAGCAACGTCAGATTATTTTCTCCTCTGCCAAGGATCCTCAATAAAATCTCTGTAAACAGTACTGTCGATGTGTTTCTACAGCAAAGACAAGCATTCCAGAAGCAAGCTGTTATCCTCCTGACTTGATATGACACATTTGCCATATCTGCTTAGATCATCATCATCTTTATCATCATTCCTTTTTCACACCAAATGGTGCATAAGGCACTGCATTGGTACACCAATCGCAGCCTATCAATAGCGTGAAAAATTTCAACGCTTATCAGTTAGTGGTTTACCTCTTCGTTCTAATTCTCAAGGCACTCTCTTAATACCCATCCACAATTTCTCATTCTTCTCTAACTCATATAGTGTCCATGCGGCTCGACTGTGGAATCATCTCCCATCCACCATCAAAGATGTTACTAAATTACCTCTGTTTAAATCACGTCTGAAGAAACATCTCCTTTCTCTTCCCTAATCTCTCCTCTTTTCGTTTTTCCTCTTTTTTCCTTTTTCCCATTGAGTAATAGTTTTGATTTAAGTTAATTTATAAACAAATACGTTTATTTATATTTTTATAAATCTTACGCTTTTTAATCTTTATTTTATATTAAATAATATGTTCTGTAACTTAAATTAAAAAATAAAACTTTTATTTTATCGGTTAGTTGGAAGAAATTGCCATTTGGCAATGAGCCCGCCAATGTACAAATAACATTATTTACAAAAAGTTAAATAAATAAATAAAAAGTATCTTGATCATTTTTGTTACATGAAGGTAAAATGATCAGTCTTTCGCTTCATGTACCAGTCCAGGGACTATAAAATATTCTAGTGTGAAAACACCCTTTTAAATCAATATTTCATATCAAACATGTCGGGAACCGAACCCGAGACCTCTTGCATGGTAGGCAAACGCGCTGACCATTACAACGCGAGGCCGACATAATATCATAATAAATATTCAATTAAATTCATAAGCCCTGTAAATGCCTAGACTTCCCTATTCCTTTCTCAAAATGTTTTTCCTCTCTGTTGCAACATTAATTTATTTTTTTAAATTCATATTACAAATATAAGTATACAATATTACTACTAATATGCACAATTTTTATATTAATTAAATAAATACATTTACATTAACGTTTCCCATTACGTAAAAGAAAAAACAATTCTTGTACACATAATGGGAGTGACTTATGACAATAGTTTGTTTATTTTATTTTTAATAATTAAAATTTTTAGGACAAAATATAAATTACAAAAAAAACTGTGTTTTTAATCAGTGCTACACAAAAAAGAATTATAAATGTAAGTTTTCATTTCTTTCTTAAATATATTGTATTCCTACCTGCACATTTTCTTTGTTCATTTCATTAAATAAAAATATTCCTCTGTAAATATATTGATGTTGTGCTGTAGTTGTTTTTAATTTGGGAATTAAGATATTACCACCTGCTAAGTCGCGTACTTACGTTTTGTGAACTAGAAATACTACTATTTATTTTGTCTATATGTATTTGAAGCAAACAATTCTTTTCGTATAACAATTTTAAATCTAAAACCTTAATTTTTTAAAAATAATTTCACAGCGAGAAAAGTAGACGGTTTTTTCAAAAATACCTATTATAATTAGGGAGGGAGTTCCGTAGGGAGTCAGAAAAGTTAATACATGCCACGGATTGTAGAATCTTACTGGATGTCAAAAATAAAATATAAAAAATAAGGAATAATTAAAAAAATATATATTTATAGATAACAACCATGAAGTTTCGCATAAATAAATTGTCTATGTTTTTTTATGAATGTATGTATGTATGTGTATGCGCATGGGTGTATGTACGTGTGTGTGTATGTACATGTGTATATATGTGTATATATATACATATATATGTGTGTATATATGTGTATGTCTGTATGTATATGAATCAAAATTTGTATCCGAATAAGTTTATATTTTGTTTGTCTCTGCTCTATATAAATTTGTTAATTATTATAATATATTAAAATGTAATTGCCTAGCTTGGAACGGGGTATGTACCCTTGTTAGCTGGGCAAAGTGAACATGGAATTGTATTTTGATAAAGAGTGTGAATAAAATAAATAAATAATTTTCTGTATTTTTTCGGCCGGTAATTTTTTTCTTAAAGCACCACCCCATCCGATTATTCCGTACTGTAATATGGATCGGGCTAATGCAAAGTAAATTGATTTTAATTTTCCGATAATATTTCTTAATTTAATAATTACATACATAAGTTTTCGCATTCTATTTACAATATTATTTATTTGCTCCTTCCATTTTATATTTTCATCAATTATAATGTCTAAATATTTTATGCAATTTTTTTCAGTGATTTGAAGGCAATTATCATTATGAAACTGATATCCTTTATTGCATTTTGTTGTGTGGTTACAAATATTTATAGGAGGTATAACTTGTTCTTTCAATTTAAAAGTGATGTAATATGTTTTTTCGGTATTTAGAGACAAAATATTGTCATCGAGCCATTCTTTTAATTTATCAATATCTATTTTTTATTTTAAATTTACTTCGTCTCATGAAAATCCCCTTATAATGAGTACGGTACAATCAGCATGTGAAATTATATCACCATTCGTATTCTGTATATTATTAACATATAAATAACTCTCAGACATTTGGACATAGTCAAAACATTTTTGGTTTGTACAAATTTATAAATAAATAAGGCAGACATGGATATTTATTTAGAATTGATTAAAACATAAATGATTCACCTATAAAAATAAACTTGACATAGTATTTAAACAAATTTTTTTTTGTTTTATTTCATATGATATTAAAACAATAAAAAAATATTATTATTAAAGCAAATTAATCACGATTTTTTCACAGGTACATTTTGTAAATATGTAATGTTTCTCCATTAAACTTATTCTGAATATAACCATAGAGAAATATCACGTTTTTTTACATTTTAAAAGTAATAAGAGGCTATGAAATACAGTCGAGTAAAAAAAAATTTTACGGTCATTGCATTGGACACGCCACTAAAACGTCACGATTCATCTTCATTTTAAACTTTGTTCCCAACCGTTTATTTTTTATAGAACATCGTCACGAATTCGTCACAATTATCAATGCCAAACATGTCACGTTTTTCTAGTGACATATTTTTTTATATTTTTTTTTTTATGTATGAGAACATTTCTCCACAATATCCATATTCATTTTGAAAATACAAGTAATTATTCTAAATTCATTTCATATATTTTTATCGGTATTTGTAGTATGTGATGTTTCCTTATTTTATATATTTCCATATAGGTTATACAAACGTCATTTGAAACGAAATTTTATCCTCTACATGATATTGTGTTTGCTTTTACGTTACAAATATTATTATTTTTTATTCCAAGCCCAAAATGGAACGTCACATTGCCGAAAGCGTGTATTTTCGACATCTCCTACTGTTCACGTGTAATCGAGGGAATAAAGCCGCCAAAGCTGCTCGCGATATTTGCGCAGTGTACGGTGAAGACGTTATGAATTATTGACTAATTGTTTGTAAAGCAATGAAGGAAAATACATTGACTAATTTGATATAATTTGTTATTTTACATAATTTGGAAAAAAAACGGAGACAACCTTAACATTAATATATCATTTTATTATCATCATTCGCTTTCCGCACCCAACGGTGCATAGGGCACTGAGTTGGTACACCAATCACAGCGTATCTAACATGCAAAACCCACTAAACGCTTTTAAATTGGAGTTGAAAGTCTAGGCTAAAAGTAAATCATATGGAAATATTTCACATTAGCAAAGTGTAAAAAAATAATCTTCCTTTGATCAATAATCAAACAACCTTTCAATATAGCCCATTATACGATGTTCCATTGCAATGGTCACCCTATATCTATTAAACTGACGCCCCTACCTTCATCCCCCTTTTTTCAACTATTTCTCCCACAACATAAAATATTTTCATAACCTAATCAGTGCATTAAGACTTGCTATTATTTTAATTATTAAATGTATGGCATGTTGGTTTTTTATTTTTGTGTAACAACTGTTGCGAAGGTGTATAGTAGGTTTTTTATGTTGGTTTAATTGGTGTCCTGACGAAAAGACGGGTACGTCTTGAAACCGGTAGACATAGAAAAGTCGGTAAGTGGTTATATACAAATATTCAATAACATTTAGTAAATTGTTTGAACAATAAGTTAATGCTTTCAATATCAATAAAAAAATTACCACTTTAATTTTAAAAAAATATTTGATATTTAAAATCGTTGATCTATACTCTATTCCTTCCTCTCCCAAGCCTAAATTTGAAATAGTATTACCCTCAAATGATTTTTCATCATTCAAGAATAGTCCAGAAACCGCATACGCACATCAAACAGAAGGCGACTAAACTACTCATAAATTAGTCGGTTTACGTTTTAAAGTATAGAAATATTGCTAGGATCTTAAAGAAACAGGATGCAATCACATTTCATGTCTAATTAGCAAATGAATATATATGTAACAAATGCATTACTTAAAAATTGAATTATTTTTCCATGTGTCAGATTGTCGAAGAAACAAAATGAACGTTTCGTTAGTGTTGCCAGGGTAGTAAGTTTTTTTTACCCTACTTTGCTCATCTAATGAAAATTGGATCTCGGATTAAACAACTCTATCGTGGACATTTGAATGACATTATCTTGAAAACATCAAATATTGTTTAACATGATATAAAAAAATTCGTTTTATGTAAAATAAAATTTGTTTTACATTTTAAGTTTAAAGTTCATTAATTCAATTACTCTTATTAAATGACCCTTTACTTATCTACTCTGTTGTGTCAATCAGTATTTCCGCGTGCATAATTAAATTTTAGAGAAATTAACAGATTGCTTTTTTTACTTTACATTTGTGTTATAATTATATTTTTTTCCATCGTGCAACATTACACAGTGGCATCACGAATGCGCGCGGCGAAAGTGAGGCATAGTGGGGGAATTATTGGAAAAAAAACGGATATATTGTTAGTGTTGCCAGGGTAGTAAACTTTTTACCCTACATTGCTCATCTAATGAAAGAACTAATGAAAATTAGACCTCAGATTAAACAACGCCGTGGTGGACATTTAAACGACATTATCATTAAAACATCAAATATTATTTAACATGATATAAAAATATCCGTTTGATGTAAAATAAAATTTGTTTTATATTTTAAGTTCAAAGTTCATTAATTCAATTACTCTTATTAAATGACCATTTACTTATCTACTCTGTTGTGTCAATCAATATTTCCGCGTGCAAAATATTTTTTTTAAAATTATCAAATATCTTGTTTCTTACCTTACATTTGTGTTATGATTATATTTTTTCCCATCGTGCAACATTACGCGGCGACATTACGAATGCGCGCCGCGAAAGTAGGGCATAGTGGGGGGATTTTCTGACACAGTCCGATGTACTCAAATATGACTCTACGCTCCTTCTGGACTATTCTTCATTCCATGATTCTAATTTTTAAATATGTCAAAGATAGATTTGAAAAATCAAAAATGATACTGTTGATCTACATGCTATTCCTTCCTCTCCCAACCCATGAGCGTCTCCTGAAATTTTGAGATTTTATTACCCTTATGCATTTTCATATTCCTAATGTTTAAATACGTTAAAAACAGATTTGATTTTTGATAGCGTTGATCTACACTCTATTCCTTCCTCTCCTAAGCCATAAGGAGCGTCTCCTAAAGTTTTGAGATAGTATTTTCCTCTGGCCGCTCTTGGTACTTCATATCCCATGCGAGTCCTCTCATTAGAACAAGATCCGGATTCGAAAGACTTCCAGTCCGCACACTTGACCGCTTGGAATGTGGAAGGTGCCTGGACAGAGTCGCTAAAGAGTCGCCAAGATAGGCTGTGACTACAGGGAGGGACCACGCAGCCAGGCTGCTTCTCACCACCGTTTGGATAGAAGTCGACGTGACCTGAAAAATAAAATTAAAAATAATCAGCGAATCGTCATCATTTTGGTAAAGTGATTAAATATCAAATATAATTTAACGGTCAGTTTGTGTATTTCAGTTTCGAAAACAAAAAGTTTATTTATAGCAAGACGTCTCGAGTCTCAAGTTTCGGATATTTAGGAACTGATCCAGCCATAACGGTTTGTGTATATCGATAACTGCATGAAAGAACTGAAAGGCTTAAGAACGGGAGCAAAAATGGGTGATTCAAATGTCAATTGTCTTTCGTATACTAATGATGTCGTGATTATTGGAAACAACAAAGAGGAACTGCAATTCTTGGTAACAAAAGTCTACAATATATGCAAGTGAAGCGATTTGCTGATAAATATCGATAAATTGAATGTGATGGTTATTTGAAAGAAATGAAAGTATGACTAAATGTGAAATCACTGTGAATAGAGTTATACTTCAACAAGTAGAGGAATTTGTGTATCTGGGAAGTATGTTTTCTAGGGGTGGAATGATTCAGAAAGATATTGAAAGGAGAGTGAGTGCCGAGAACAGAGTGAACGGTGCACTTACATAAACCTTGGAAAATAAATGTTTGACGTAAGAGGCAAAATTAACAGTTCACAACGGAGTCCAGGTCCAAACCCTGATGTATGGGAGTGAAGTATGGACTTGGAAAAACAGGGATGAAAGTAGGCTAAATGCAGTCGAAATGCGATCTCTCAGGCGAATGTGTGGTGAAACTATGTACGATAGATTCACAAATGTTGAGATTCGTATATTATGTAAGGCTGAGACAAGCATTATCGACAGAATCAAGAAAGGAGCTCTGCGCTGGTTTGGACGTGTAGAAAAAACGGCCAAGAATATTTACAATGCGAAGGTTGATGGATGCAGAAATAGAAGAAGACCGAGAAAGACATGGCATGACCAAATTCAACAAATAATCGGCGCGCGTGCGAGAGAAGACGTATGAATGTAGAGGAAGCGAGATCTGTATGCAAAGATAGAGTGATGTGACGTTATATCCTCTCTGTCTACCCTTACGGCGTGATGGTTTGTTGTTTTTGTTTCCCAAGAAAGTGGTGCCATTGTCTAGCGACCATTATATGCCATGACGCAGTGGAATTAACAAGACAGATTTCTTAACGGCGATCAGATATTTGAAATCAAAGAGTGCGGTGCCGTTATTTAGCGACCGTGATCACCTAAGTGAGACGTACTGCGGTGAAATATGGACAATTTAGACAAGCTTAGGATTATGTGTACTTATATTTTGAAGATAAGGAGTCATCGAAAGTCAAAATAATAAATCCACAAATACATATTTTATTTTATAATTTAACAGAGGAACAAGTTTCGTTCCTTGCGGAACACCTTTGATTATCTTTTTACCTAATGGATCAACGATTCCGAGAATCCCCGCATCCGTGTGAATAACATCCACAAAATCTGCATCAGTCCTCTTCAATCGCAGATCCGGCTGCTCTCCGAAGAAACAGGGTCCAGCGGGATCAAGCCCGGTGATTCTGCCAATTCTGCGTTTGGTTTGGTTGTGAAAGGTTTTTCCAGCGAATCCAGCAATATGAGAACCCAAACTGTGACCTATTATGTGGATGTTTGACGGTGGAATCCCATCTGAAAACAAGGAACAAAAACAAAACAAAATTAAACATTAAAGATCATTGCCAACTGTCCTGGATGTCCACTGTTGACTGTTCGTCGGCAATTTATGTCAGAACTTTGGGACGAGAACCTGACTTGGGAGGGTGCAAAGCAGTTGGCAGCCGATAGAGATGCATGGAGGTTTTTTGTGGAAACCATATGCTTCAACTAGGGAGTGGACATAGATTGATGATGAATTTAAGTTCAAAACATATTCAATAAAAAATATATAAATATGTACGAATATAGAAATAACTGTATTAGTACATAAATTACCTTAAATCAATACTATTGCTCAATGAGAAACGGGAATAAAGAGAAAAGAAAAAACGAGGAGAGATTAAGGAAGAGAAAGGAGATGTTTTTTCAGATCTGATTTAAACAAAGATATCTCAGATAGTGGATAGGAGATGATTCCACAGTCAAGCTGCATGGACACTATATGAGTTAGAGAAGAAAGATAAATTGTGGATGGGTATTAAGAGAGTCCCTTGATAATTAGAACGAAGAGGTAAACCATGAACTGATAAGCGTTAAATTTTTTCACGGAGGTATATACGAGCGTTAGGAGTATTAAGTACAGTAAACAGAAATGAGAGGGAGTTATAGTCTCTCCGCTGCCTAATTTTGAGCTATTTTGGTAGCCTACGATAATCAGAAATGTATTCATATGTGGTCAGATTATGCCAATCGATGTTGTAGAATGTCTGCCAGTCAGCGGTTTGCACAATAAACGTTAGTTAAACCCAAGTTATATATCGGGTTGTGGTCCTGCGGCTGGTGTCTCGGACTCACAGACCAAAGGTCCGTGGTTTGAATCCCACTCTACCCCAACTCAATTCCCATTTTCTAATAGTTAGTTATTTACAACTCGTTGAAAATGGCTCTCGAAATTAAATATTTGGGTAAATCATAAGAACGCAAATATTTATTTTCTTTAAAAAAAAAAAAATCTTCCCTTCTTGTCAGTTACGTTTCATCGTTTAGATGCGTGTTATGTAATTTTGATGTTTCGGTGGGGTTTTTTAAAATTAAGAGAATTATGGCGGTAATAATACGTAAGTACATTTTTGTTTTTTTTTGGTCAGTTTAACAGTTTATTATCAAAGATTTATATATATATTTAAACTATTGAACTTCCTTATTTGAAAAATCATGAATACACTATAAATATGGACATTTTATATGTACAACCATCAAAAGTAAAAAAAAATTCAAAAGGATTCAAAAAAATAAAAAATAAACAAATAAACAATATTTCATTTAGTCCACTCCTGTCTAGTTTTAAAAATTGTATCCATCTCACTTCACACAAAAAGATTTGACTTATAAGCTCCATATTATTATACAGGACTCATATTGACCATATCGAGTCTGTCCAACACCGTTTTCTAAGAAAAGTGGCATGGTTGCTCGGATTACAAAGGGGTAATTATTCCTATTTTGAAATAGAGCCATCTCTTGATCTGTTTTCATTGGAGAGACGTAGAACTGAGATGGACCTTATATGCATTTTCAAAATACTTAATGCTTTAAGTGATGTCCCATCTCTGTTTCAATCAATTGCTTTTCATTTTCCCAACCGAGTCACCAGAAGTCAAAATCTGCTATTTATAAAATCTTCTAAGAGCAACTTTGGTTTTTGTACCCCAATGTCCAGAATGTGTAGATTAGTCAATTCATCACACGACTTGGAATTCTTTGGGATAGATCTTCCTGCTTTTCGTAGATCTCTTCGCGACTAAACAGTGTGGGATGAAGTTGGATTGGCATGGTTTAGCTCAAAGTTTTAGGTCTTCCGTTTTTTTGAATATATTGTATACAATTATTGTTTTGCCCTTGTTTGTCTTTGCTAAATAGTTTTATGTTATTTTTGTTCAGTTTCTTGCATTTATGTTTCTTCATGTAACTGTTGTAATTGGCTTAGGCCGTATATATAATAAATAAATATGTATCGATGTAATATTAAATTATCACTCTTAAAATAAAATTGTATGGAATTCATTAGTTAAGTATATCTTTATAAAGAAGCTTGTGTAGCTTTAAAATGGGTTAGTAGAAAAAAAAAGTGGTTTAAAACAAAATGGTTTTATATTTATTTAATATCCATTTTATTTACTTTAAATCCTGTATTGTTTGTAAGATTTTAACTCCTATGTATTTATTAAAGTCATGATATAAATTGATTAGGTGATTTTTCAATCCGGAAAAATTGTCATTTTGGGTTTTGCATTTTGTTTTTTTTTTTTTTTTGAAAAATAAATAATAGCGTTCTTATAATTTACCTTAATATTTCAATTTAGGTGGCCATTTTCAACGAGTTGTAAATAACCCACTATTAGAAAATGGTAACCAAGTTGGGGTAGAGTGGGGTTCGAACCCCAGACCTCTGATCTGTGAGTCCGCAACACTAGCCACGGGACCACAACCCGATTCTCTTTAATTGGTGTCCTGACCCAGAGACAGGCACTTCTCGAAACCGGTAGACATATAAAAGTCAGTAACAATTAATCACATAAATTGAATTTTTAAAAAACATACGTCGTACGATATCCTCCAGCAACTGGGCCAAGTCTTCTCCAATGAACCTCACACAAGTACTGGACCGGACATAATACTTTTTGATAAAGTCACTCGCGTCCAGAGCCAGGACATTCAGTCCCCCCTTGTTTATCAGGGACTTGGTAACTTCTAAAGCAGCTTCACTCTCAGAGCTGGACAGGAATCCATGGAGAAAGATGGTCACGGGAAGACGAGGATCGAGGGCTTTGGTAGCCAGGGAACGACCATCAGCATCGTTTATATTGAACGTTATCTGTAAAACAAACATTTTTGCTTCTAATGTAAATATGACCAGTTTCCAAATCTGAAACTTTTTTGTATATACGTACATTAGTTCTTCGTCATCAAATAAAAAAATAAACAATTGTATTAAATATAAATATATGCAACGTCTCGCAGCAGTCTCCTGCAATGGTCTCTTTCTTTAGACAAAATCCAAACTTGTGCACTACTCCTGAAAATGGCTTTCATTTTGGAGAACTTGTTATGTTTCCCCAGGACATTAAACACTCTTGGGACCACAAAAGATAAATTTCTCAGAGCGAAAGTCGTACGTGTTTTTGGTATTCAATAATTCAAATTACAGGAAATTATTTCTGGCTGCGATACGATCTCACTTACTATTTAATGATGTTCACACTTACACACACCTTAACACTTACTCCCACACTAATACACATAAACACACATCTACACTTACTATCATACAAATACACATAAACACTCCCTTTTGTTGTAACACAATTTAATAATATGTATGATTCTTATTTAGAAACTTCGCTGGTCTGTCTTTAAACCGTATTTTAAAAAAATGTTATTTTATCACTGTCGACTGTTTGCTTCTTTAAAATAAATTAATAAAACCTCGTACGAGCATTTTGCTGGGATCTCCTCTTTTAACCGCATGGACAGAAATGTGTCAATGACTCTTTAAAAAAATTGACTCATATCCAGTACCTTCATAAATTCAAAGAATGTCTCAGATAGGAATGTTAGGGGGCGTCGAAGCATCACTCTAAGAATTGTTTTTTTGGGTTTATGAAAGACACCTGGCAACCTCCCCAGCCCACTATACCAGACTGGTAATACAGTTCTGTAAGTGCCAATGTCCAAGATGTTCCTGAGTGAGCAGAATACATGACACAGCTTTCTTAATCTGGAATCCAGCGATTGGATCTGTACCTTCCGTCGTAGATTTTTGACAATAATTATTCCCAGATATTTATTGTAGTCAACTGGTTTTAAAAGCTGGTGCGAACAATCAGATCTTTGCACACTTTGGACAGTAAAGTTAAAAAGGGTTAATGGCCCAGTTTGATTTGTTTTGTATGTGTGTATATAAGTATTACTGGTGATCTGTTATTGCTCTAAAAATAAAATAAATTAAAGCCTTACGTTTTCGTCTCCTTGCCATATATCCAGTTCAATGCTGGCTTCTGCCTCAGGATCTTTAAAGGTTTCATTCAGCTTCTCGTAGGTCACACCCAAAACTTTCTTGAGCGAATCACCTGTAAGGAAAAAAACATTTGACTTTAGTCAACCTTTAGGTTGAAAAAATTTATACTGTAGAACTCCAGTCAGATTTCCAAAAATCTGGATCGTTATCAGAAAATAAAACCTCGAAATAAAGAGCTCGCTGCTCGTAAACAAGTTTCTTCGTCAAAACTATTTACTTTGCTGGACATGTTTAAGCAAATTTTTAATGTGATTCCAATTCACTGTATTATTTCAAAGGTAATAAAAAGTCATCTTACAGTAAATTTGTCGTTTTCTATCAAAGCATTGCCTTAATTTGATCGTTAATCCAATTATAAGAATTTTTGCATATCAAGATAACGTCTGGCACTCATTAATCCGTATAATTTTACTGTACTGTATTTAAATAATCGAAATTAGGTTCATTATAATTTTTTGTTCCTTGATAAAATTCCGTTGTAAATGACATTTTATTTTTAAAACACTGATTTTATTTTATAAACAATTAAAGATAATATTATGTTTATAAAATTTGTATAAAACCACTCACCGACTTATCTGTCTACCGGTTTCGAGACGTAACCCGTCTCTTCGTCAGGACAACAACACTACACCAACATGCAAATACCACTACACACCTTCACCATAGTAGATTTGCAAAAATATAAAATCGACATGCAGGTTATCGACAATACACATTCCTTCTAGTCTCTAAACTGTTGTAGCCAAGCATACCCTGGAGAAACTCGGTCGGGTAGAGCCAAGGATAATACCCGCACTCTCTCATGTAGAGATATCTCAGAAACTTCTTTTGGATTTTCTTTATCATAAAAGAGAGTACTTCCGTTCATGTGTCCCCCAAATCATCGAGCCACTCTCGAGTCTACTTCGAAACCAAGGAGTTGTAAAGAGTTCTCAGTACGCGGGTATTTTCGAAAACCCTGGCAGTACGCAGAACAAATCCTAACATCTCAATGCATTACCACTGGTTGTCTCTATGTGTTCATGAAATGTCAGGGTGCTCACAAATCTAACGCCCAGATCCTGCTCGCGCGGACTACCATAGTAATCCAGTGCCGCGATTATGAACGCTATCTTCATCTGTGCGTATCGAGGCGGTACCTACACTTAACTTCTGTGCTATCTCTATCTACCTCGATGTCGAAATTTCAGAGCGGTCCCAAGAGTGATCAATGCCCTGGATGAACATATGAAGTTCTCCGAAACGAAAGCCATTTTCAGAAAGAGTGTACAAATCTGGATTTTGTCTGAGGGGAGAGACCATTGCAGGAGACTGCTGCGAGATATTGCATAGATTTATGTACTAATAAGCGTGTTGTCCAGATACCCTTTGCAATATATGTATGTATGTTTGTGTTATAATAATTTATTATCAATGTTTGATTATGTCCAAATGCTTGCAGACTGGCTGGATTTCCTCCCTAGGGAGTTGTTCATATTTAAATTTATTTCAACAGAGAGGGAAAAAGTTTTCGAGAAGAAATTTGGAAGTCTAGGCATTTACAGGGCGTATGACCTGTCATTGGCTGGTGTGAGTGGCCACTTTTTACACACTGTGTAACATTCACCATTCTGCCCATGTTTGAACATCCACATTTCCTCAACTCTTCCATCTGTTGACTTTTGTGAAGTGAAAGAGCTGAAACCTTTATAAGAGTTGAGGAAATGTGGATGTTCAAACATGGGCAGAATGGTGAATGTTACACAGTGTGTAAAGTGGCCACTTAAACCAGCCAATGACAGGTCATAAGCCCTGTAAATGCCTAGACTTCCAAATTTCTTCTCGAAAACTTTTTCCCTCTCTGTTGAAATAAATTTAAATAATTTATTATTGCTATTATTTAATTATGTACGTGCTTCCACTTTCCATTATGTTGTATCCCAACTCAACACATGGCTCTTGGCCTCATAGAGTTTGGGATACTTTTTTATTATATTTTTTTGTAATATGTATGTATTTGTATAAATAAATAAATTTCTAAATAAAATTTAAAACACTTACATCTTTCCAGCAAAATTCCTATTACAGCTTTTTCAATAGGGGTTGCGATATTTGATATGGTTTTTTCACCCTTTGAAACAACAGCATTAAAAACCTCTTTTAGAGACTTTCCATTAATTTGTGTTAAAAGAAATGCAAACAATAGAAAAAATCCAAACATCGAGATTCTGAAGTTCACCATTTTTAATCTGAAACAAAATCAACATAAAATACAATGTATATATATGTGTTTATATGTATTTGTATATATGTATTTGTATATATGTATATGTATTTGTATGATGCAACTTTTCTTATAAATAGGGGCTTAAAATGAAAAATCACAATATTGGACTTATTTTTACGAATTGTCTAGATATAGGTTTACATTTATTCATTGGATTAGCGGCTGAACTTATGCATTTTATAGCACCGGGACGCGCTAACAATCGGAAGATACAGAAGTAATACCATCGCCATGACGATATAGCCATATAAAAATTTACGAAGATACACTACCGACCCTCTGTCTCTGTCACGCAACGTCGGATTAATTTTCTACAAAGGTTTAAAATATCAGCAGTCATACTTGCTACCTAGATGGGTTCATGCTCATTCGGTTGTACATGGGAAGTAAGTACCACTGACTTTGAAAATTATAACGGACTCAGTATTGATGTAGACATTTTTAACTGCACGTTGCATTTGTACAGAAAAATTCTTCATAGGTTGGTTATTTGGGATAGTTGCTGAATGTTCATCTTGTTTGTGCTATGTAAATGTGCCGCATGTAATGCATATGTTTTATATGTGCGTTCATGTGTGTGCGTGGATGGCTCGGAGTGTACATTCGGTATTTTTGTTTATTTTAATTTATTACCTCCATGGAAAACGCAAATGTCAACAATTATTCTTTTCTCACATAAAATTCTTATTTATTTTTTATTTTTTGTCACATTTAATGTTTATATCTTTTTAATTTATGAAAACTTAATTGGTCTTTTGATGTTAAATAATTTGTTGTTTTTAATACTTATTTTGTATGACTGTATGTTTTTTGAATAAAATATTTTTTTTTTTTAAAATAACCGATGAACCGGAGATTTAATCTGTTTGTATAATATACTCATTTAAATGTCTATTTATTTTTATTTTTGCTGAATTCGTGTTTCTTTTTAAGATTAACAAACCTAACATGTATCTTTTATTAGCTACTTTTCTTCTATATTTCACTGTTTTAATATAAATCTTGTATTCTTTTTATTAACTATACATTGCTTTTATTGAGTTTAACCATAAAAAAAAAACTATGTTTTCCTTCAATTATATTTAACCTTAATTTAGTACCAATTGGCTCCGGCCGTTAGTTATAATAATGCATATTTTGAATTGCCCGTAAACAAAACTTTCGCCCCTTGTGGGACAAACGGCATGTATGATGTTTTTGCGCCAAACTTAATGCGCAATGTAAACAATAAAACAATAGTAGCAACAATAAATTAGAATCGCAGTCGGCGGTCATAATGCGTGACGTCAAAATGACGTGATGCTAACTTCGAGCAGTTTTGTATGTGCTCATTTTTAAACTCGAAAATTATAAATTAAAACTATTTTGAATACATTGATAGTTTTATCGTTAGAATCCTAAAAACCTGCTTAAATATATATAACATTTTTAACTTTATCTCCGACTTGTGAAAATGCCATATTTCGCTCTAAAGCGTTTGAACCGTCTTTTTGAACCGGATAAAAATTGAGTTACCCATGCTTAGTGCATTCAAGTCCAGAGAGACTATGTGAAAAAAAGGTACAAAGACTCTTTTTCATCCCTTTCGAAATAGGTCAGGGGTAAAACATAGCAATCAACCCTCGTATGTTTGTTTATTTATTTAACTTTTTGCACATAATGTTATTTGTACATTGGCGTACAAATGGCAATTTCTTCCGACCAGCCGATTAAATAATAGTTTAATTTTTACAATTCACGTAACAAAACATATTTGATAGAAAATAACGATTAAAAAGCCAAAGATATATAAAAAAGAATTAAACGTATTTGTTTATAAATTACCTGAAATCAATACTATTACTCTATGGGAAAAAGGAAAAAAGAGGAAAGACGAAAGGAGGAGAGATTAAGGAAGAGTAAGGAGATGTTTCTTCAGACGTAATTTAAGCAGAGATACTGTAGTAACATATTTTATGGTGGATGGGAGATGATTCCACAGTCGAGCCGCATGGACACTATATGAGTTAGAGAAGAAAGAGGGATTCTGGATGGGTATTGAGAGAGTGCTTTGAGAATTAGAACGATGAGGTCAACCATGATCTAATAAGCGTTGAAATGTTTCACGTAGGTATATAGGAGCGTTGGGACTATGAAGTCCATTGAACAGAAGTGAGAGGGAGTTATAGTCTCTCCGCTGTCTGATTTTGAGCCATTTCAGTTGCCTACGATAATCAGAAATGTGGTCGTATTTCCTAAGACCAAAAATGTACCTTATGCATGTTTTCTGAAGTCGTTCAAGTTTACCGAGTTGCTCACAGCTTAAATTAGTCAAGGAAACATAAGCGTAATCTAGAATGGGTATTGGTAATGCTTGTACTAGAGTGCATTTAGTATTAATGGGTAAGAATGTTTGCAACCTTTTAAGTGAGTGTAGACAGAAAAATATTGTTATGTTGTTTAAAGTAAGTGTTCTCTCAAATTAAATATATGCATGTCTGAATTTCTCAATTAATCATTGAAATGTATTTTTCTGCTACAAAATTATGCAATATGAAAAGGTTAATACTGATTAATTTTGAAACTGTACATTGATTCAATAACGTCATTTATAAAATTGTGAAAAAAGCATTAATAACATTGAATTCAAGGGTAGCAAACATTACAATATGCCCTTTGATTGACTAACTCTTTTGTAATGATTGAGAATCATTAAAAGTAATGAAAAATGGTGTACAATGCTTGAGTATGTCCAAATGCTTGCATACTGGCTGGATCTCCTCCCTAGGGAGTTATTCATATTCAAATTTATTTCAACAGAGAGAAAACATTGTTGAGAAGGGAATATGGATGTCTTGGCATTTACAGGGCTTATGACCTGTCATTGGCTGATTTAAATGACCACTTTATACACTGTGTAACATTCACCATTCTGCCCATGTTTAAACACCCACATTTCCTCAACTCTTCCACCTGTTGACTTTTGTGAAGTAAAGGAGCTAAAACCTTTATTATGTGGGTGAGATTAATCCGGCTGAACCAAATCACCTACTAGGCAACGCCTGAAAACAATTTTCCAATTTTCATACTTCTTCTTTTACCAGGTAGTTAATTCAAAAATGTTTGTGTATGTCTAAATGCTTGCAGACTGGCTGGATCTGCTCCCTAGGGAGTTATTCATATTCAAATTTATTTCAACAGAGGGAAAACATTGTTGAGAAGGGAATATGGACGTCTGGGCATTTACAGGGCTTATGACCTATCAGGGCTTATGACCTATCAGGGCTTATGACCTTAATGACAGTTCCATGTTCCCTTCTTAACAATGTTTTCCCTCTGTTGAAATAAATTTTTAAAATGGTGTACATTCTAAGTATTAATTAAAGTTGCTAACCTCCTTTTATTAATTATCAAATACAATAGGATATGTATGTATTGTATATTGTAAAACGTATTTGAATCGGATTCGCCATATAATTTAATAAATTATATCCCATGAGATCTAATGTCGACAAGACGAGATATTAACTACCATAATTACTAGTATGAATGAATTAAAAACTGGTTTGAGTGACGTTAAGACACGCATTTTTTATTTTATATTACGTTTATGTTTATATTATTGAGATAGATGTTTTCAAAGTCAATATAACAGAAACCGAAGCTTCGGTCGATCACTAGTATCTTCTTCCATTCCTCCATCATGTTCGCACGTCCCCCGGTGCTGCACCTGACCCTGATATGGCTGAATTGAACCCAGGACCGTATGGATGGCGAACGCGCCACCACTACGCTACGAGACGTACTTATCCTCACTCGATTTCCCCTTTTCAGGTGTTTAACTGAGAGTAGCCATGTGGAAAACATTCGTCCAGGGCCGCGATTACGGTGGGAAGCTAAGGACGGCATACCTTCGCCATGACGGTATAGTTAAAGATAAATTCTCCTGCGCGATTATGAAGATACACAACCGATGCCTCCCCCATTAAGTTTTGATGTAAATACATCGGTTTGTATTGACGGGTCCAGTACCCCTCGAAACGTATATCTACGCATTAAAAGTGACAGGTCATAAGCCCTGTAAATTCCTAGACTCCCATATTTCCTTCTCAAAAATGTTTTCCATCTCTGTTGCAACAAATTTAAATATGAACAACTCCCTAGGGAGAAAATCCAGCCAGTCTGCAAGCATTTGGACATACTCAAAGCATTGTTGAAAATCATCACGCTTGATTTCATATTTATTTTATGTTCAATTATCAGAGTGGCCAGATATAAAGGAAAGTTCAAACGCATGCAAAAAATAAAAATCCTCAAATAATTCACTCTCTAGGAGGTAGAGAAGATTCAGAATACCACCCCTGGGAGTACAAAACAATTTTGTACTATTTAATAAAAAATAAAAATAAAATAAGTGGAAGTGTTCCAAGTATTTTTAATTTGTAGCAATTAATTTTATTTTTATTGACTTTTTTTTGCTTACATTTTTTATTACACAGTATTTTTATTTTATTTATAAAAACAAAAATATCCCTAATAGGTATGGCCTATTCGTGGGAATACTCAATCTAGAATACATTATAAAATCTATGGTGTTGATGCATTTACAAATACATATAGCCTTTATTTAAATATAAGAAATTACAATAAAATAAATAAAACAACTTTGTTTTAAACCACTTTTTTTTTCCACCGACCGGTTTCAAAGCAAGCAAGCTTCTTTGTCAAGGTTTACGTAACTAATGAATTAATTCCTATTTTATTTTTATCATGTTTACTAAATACTACACGTTGACCCAAAAAATCAAGTCTTCAAATATAAACTTTATATAAGTAACTAGCGGACCCGACAGACGTTGTCCTGCCCGAACGTTGGCTTGCCTGCTATTATCTTGGAAAAATACTTTTCATCTAGGTACTTGTTTGTGATTAAATTCCAAAACTGAAAATTGTTGATATTCAAAAAGTATTGAATTTAAGTAGGTACTTGTTTATATTTGAATTCCAAAACATAAATTCAATATTTTTTCAAATATGGCATTCTTTTTGTAAACGTCAAACTCCGGTCGTCTCTCCAACAAAGGGGTGTACTTATGTAGGAATATGATTTTCAAAAATGTATTTAATTTAATATTATTCTGGTCACCAAAAATCCAATAAAAAGAAACAAATGGGTGCGAATTATACGGAATTTAAGGAAAGAATCTGATTGGGATCCACAAAAAAGAAATGCTGTTTATAAACATTCAAAAACAAACTTTTTTATGCACAAAAAAATAACATTTTTCTATATTTTTGCAAATGTATTCTCCCCGAATGCAACCCTGGTAGATCGACGAATAAAACATTTATGCTTCTAACTTATTTTATACATATTAGATTGAAAATTTTAATATCTACGAACATGCACAGCATGAAAATCTATATTTCTCTAAAAACCGCACGTAAATAGGTTAAGCCGTTTAGGAGTACGGTGACATTACACGTACAGATAAATTACATATATGAAGATTACATTTACATTACGTTACAGGCCTCCGTGGTGTAGTGGTCAAGATGCTTGACTCACACACGAAAGGTTCCGGGTTGGATTCCCGGTGAGAACACAAAAATTAAAATGTAATTTTTCTCAAGCCTGGGTGTTCTGTGATGTAATTCACCACTGTAATTGGGCCTCCTGGCCTGTTGTGGTGCAAAAATAAATAATAAAAAAAAAAGTGTTATTTGCATGTACTACATTTATCTTTGACATGTTGATTTTCATTAGGTGCCTTAAATTTGAAAAAAAAACAGACACAATTTATGTTGTGATTTTTATAATTCGAATCATTTCTAACAAACTTATATGTTATTCTTATTTATATATTATGTAGGTGCATTTAATGATATAATATGTATTTGTATGTTCGTTTTGAATCAACGTTCACGTATTGTTAAACCTTGTTTTATTGTTGACATTATATCGTATTTACTGCATTTTATGGTTACCTACCGTACTCGTATTGTATGGGACTCGTCGCACATTATTCATTCAGTGTGTATCAGTTCGATTTTAAAATAAAATGCTAATTTTTCAGAATACGGTTTTGAAATTGAACATACTTTTAAAAAATACAATTTATAACATTTCTTGATTTAAATTTTAACAAAAAGGTTTAAACTTTTTACCAAGCTCTTTCTTGTACCATTTTTAATATATTTACAAGTTTTAAACAATTATTTTTTTATACTGACGCACCCACACACACGCACCCTCTCCCTCATTCATTTACGCATACACACATTTACATACACATGAATACAAACGTCACACACACACAATTACTTTAACTCTTTTCTTATATATTATGTGTCATTAGATTTACAGTGGATTGTTTTTTTATCATTTATCATTTATTTATTCATATATATTTACATTACAAAATAAAATATCTTAATTCATACATATAGAAATAATTAGGTAAAATTAGGTATATGTAAAAAAAACACATTAGTATACATAATATCCAAAGAATAATATGTTAAAAAAGTAAGAGAATCTTGTAACGAAAAACTCCCTCAGAGACGTGAAAAATGTCAATGTCCAAAGTGATATTGTTCAACATAGAGATAGCCCTTCCAACAGGCATAACCATTGGCAGGTTGGTCCTGTATATTGGAATGTGAAACAGTCTATGTTGACGCTGTCTAAGGTAATTATCAGGAACATAAAAGCTAATCCTCCGCATAATTTCAGGGTTGTCAATAATACCGCGCAACAATCGAAAGAAGTGCGTAGTTAAATACACATTCCTTCTAGTCTTCAAACTGCTGTAACCGAGCATACCCTGGAGGAACTCTGTGGGATAAAGCCATGGATAATATCCGCACTTCCTCATGTAGAGAAACTGAAGAAATTTCTTCTGAACCCTCTCCACCATAAGAGAGTACTTCAACTCACACGGTCCCCAAATCATCGAGCCTTTGTTTTGATTGGCTTAAGAATTGTTAATATTTTTCAACTTATGTTTATGTAATAGCTGTAAAAATCCCAAATAAAATAAAACAAAATGTTTACCCTTAATAAATTTCAAACCCTTACCTTTGAAATAATCCTCTAGTTTGCCCGGATAATCTGCTAATAATATAAATATGTTTAACAATTTAATCTCGGACACTACTGATCATCGCTGATCGCCATGTGCAAACTGACCGTCAGCAAAGATCGCATCCATTTTATACTTACGTAGTTATTGAACGGTGATAGCAATTTTCTGCCTTTGTTAAGAGCAACCTATTAACGTTATAAAATTACCCGAGACACTTTTGCAATTTTTCCTCGTTAGTTTAAATGCACCAATGTATATAGTATGTTAACATATTACAACAATGATGAAGAACATTTTAAAAAAGGTAATAAAGAAGTCTAGCAATCTACAGGGCTTATTTATTTATTTAACTTTTTGTACATAATGTTATTTGTACATTGGCGGGCTTATTGCCAAATGGCAATTTCTTCCAACCAACCAATAAAATAAAAGTTTTATTTTTATAATTCAAGTTACAGAACATATTCAATAGAAAAAAAAAAAAAAAGATCAAAAAGTGAAAAATATATAAAAATAGAAATAATCGTATTTGTTTATAAATTACCTTAAATCAAAACTATTACTCAATGGGAAAAGGGAAAAAAGCGGAAAGAGGAAAAAGGAAAGGAGGAGAGATTAAGGAAGAGAAAGGAGATGTTTCTTCAGACGTGATTTAAACAGAGATAATGTAGTAACATCTTTGATGGTGGATGGGAGATGATTCCACAGTCGAGCCGCATGGACACTATATGAGTTAGAGAAGAAAGAGGAATTGTGTATGGGTATTAAGAGAGTGCCTTGAGAATGAGAACGAAGAGGTAAACCATGAACTGATAAGCGTTGAAATTCTTCACACAGGTATATAGGAGCGTTAGGACTATGAAGTACATTGAACAGAAGTGAGAGGGAGTGATAGTCTCTCCGCTGTCTAATTTTGAGCCATTTCAGTTGCCTACGATAATCAGAAATGTGGTCATATTTCCTAAGACTTTATGACATGACATGTCATTGGCTGGTTGAAGTGGCCACTTTACACGCTGTGAAACATTCACCATTCTGCCCACATTAGAGCATCTATATTCCTTGAATCCTTTTATCTGTTGACTTTTGGACATACTCAAACATTGTTGAATTAACCACCCGGTAAAGAGAGAAATATAAAAATTGGAAAATTGTTTTCAGAAGTTGCCTAGTAGGAGATTTGGTTCAGCCGGAGAAATATCACCCACGTGATAAAGGTTTATGTAAGGCTGAGACAAGCATTATCGACGAAATCAAGAAAGGAGCTCTGCGCTCGTTTGGAGATGCAGAGCGAATGGACAGCGAAAGAACGGCTAAGAATATTTACAATGCGAATGTTGATGGATGCAGAAATAAAGGAAGACCGAGAAAGACATGGCATGACCAAATCCAACAAATACTGAAAGATGCACATGTCAAAAGTCGGAATAATCGGCGCGCGTGCATGAGAAGATGTATGAATGTAGAGGAAGCGAGATCTGTATGCAAAGATAGAGTGTTGTGGCGTTCTATCGTCTCTGCCTACCCTTACGGAGAAACGGCGTGATGGTTTGTTTGTTTGTTTGTTTAATAAAGGGTTCAGCTTCCTTACTTCACAAAAGTCAACAGATGGTCAAAAATATCAACAATATTTTGAGTTTGTCCAAATTTTCGTAGACAAGGACTGGATTCAACTCCCTGGGGAGCTGTGAATATTAACATATTACAACAGGAATTAAGATCATTTTAGAGACGGTAATATAGAAGTCTAGGTATCTACAGGGCTTATGACCTGTCATTGGCTGGTTTAAATGGCCACTATAGACACCGTTCTGCCCATATTTGAACATCTGTATTCCTTCAATTCTTTCATCTGTTGATGTTTGTGAAGTTAAAGAGCTGAAACCTTTATTTATGCGGTTGAGATTCATGTAATTGAATTATATCACCTACATACTAGGCAACGCCTGAAAATTATATTGTTTTCAATTTCTATACTTCTTCATGGACCAGATGCATTTATCAACAAAATGTTGAGTTTGTCCACATTTTTATGGACAAGGACTAGATTCAACTCCCGGGGGAGATGTTAATATTAACATATTTCAACAGAGATGAAGAACATTGAAGAGAATGGGGCAGAATGGTGAAGGTTACACAGTGTGTAAAGTGGCCACTTAAACCATCCATTGACTGGTCATAAGCCCTTTAGATGCGTAGACTTATTTTTTACCTTCTCTTAGATGTTATTTATTTATTTTATTAGGTTAACAAACAGTATGTACACATATATTGCCAATTTCTTTGTATATTAGAGTAAGAAACTCATGCACACACCAAAAAAATTGTTTACACTTAATACAATAATTTAAATTATGTTCTAACTAACTAACTAACTAACCATCACGCCATTTCCCCGGAGGGGTAGGCAGAGAGGATAGAACGCCACACCACTCTGTCCTGGCACACTTCCTTTGCTTCCTTCACATTCATACATCTTCTCATGCACGCACGTCGATTATTCCGACTTTTCACATGACCACTTTCAAGAATTTATGTTCAATATAATAAATGTAAAAGAAACGAAATGAAAAAATATTTATTTAATAATAATGTTAAATGTCTGCTTCTCTCAAAATTTCTATAATTTTTGACCTAAATTTACATTCATTGTCACAAAAAATATCAGCCTCGGTAAATATATTGTTATATTGGTCGCATATTCTAGTATTGTAGATTGTTTAAAATAGTTTGTTGACGCGTTTTCAGTGTAAAACAAAATATTCTGTCTCTATATTCCATTGAAATAATGACAATCGTCCGTAAGACCTCAGAAACGGTAACACAGTACACTAACCTTACGGCTGAAGGAGGAAGTGTGTCTACCTTTGAGCATAATATGGTTATTCGAAACATGCAGCGGATTTTTATAAAGATACAATTAGGTAATTATTTATTTTAGATGCATTTTCAGTTAAATGTCACATTTTATTCCGTGATTCAAAATTCAGGAGGTTAAAAGGAAGACCCTGACAGTTACCTCGCTAATATGGAAAGGATCAATTATTTTTTTAATTAACATGTATTAATTTTTTATTTATTTATTTATATATTTTTTTTTTGAAAAAAGAAATATTTTCGTTCTTATGATTTATATAGTTGGATAATTTATATGGCGCCATTTGTGTGAAAATCACCTCAAGGGCGCTGTACAATTAATAAATATCCCAGTACGTCTTGCAGCTACAGAGCGCATGGACGGTTGGGATTCTAGTTCCTCGTTTTCAATTAAGATCAATAAAAAAAAAAACAGATAGGAGCTAGATTACAGGACGTCTTGCAGCTACAGAGCGCATAGACAGTTAGAAATTTAGCCCCCATTTACACATTTTAAAAATTGACAAATAAATTTAGTGTATTAATGATACTAAAAAAAATAAAAAAATAATATGAATAGTAAAAAGGAGTAAGATTACAACACGTCTTGCAGCTACTAAGCGCATAGACGATTGGAATTCTAGACCCCATTTATAAAATTTAGGTATTTTTAAGTTGGTATATGAAAGCTAGATAACCAATCATCGTGCAGCTACAAAGCGCATGACGAGTGGAATTCTAGCAAAGTTAGAATGATATCAATAAATTTATAAAAAATAGAGCAAAGTAGTAAGTTTGTCAAGTGTTCATGCCAAGAACTAAATAAATAAAGCACTGTATCAACTCCATGGTTAACAAAGGGAGATAGATGTCCGAAGAGAATCTTTTTTTTACATTTACATTTTTTTTTTTTTTTTGCACCACAACAGGCCAGAAGGCCTAATTACAGTGGTGAATTACATCACAGAGCACCCAGGCTTGAGAAAAATCACATTTTAATTTTTTGTGTTCTCACCGGGAATCGAACCCGGAACCTTCCGTGTGTGAGTCAAGCGTCTTGACCACTACACCACGGAGGCCGCCAGTAGTAGTTTGTAGACAGTAGGTAGATATCGTCACCATGTGGTCCACTAGGCTGCTGGAGATATTTAATTTTGAGGGCCATTTTCAACGAGTTGTAAATAATTCACTGTTAGAAAATGGAATCAAGTTGGGGTAGAGTGGGATTCGAACCACGGACCTTTGGTCCGTGAGTCTGAGACACTAGCCACGGGACCACAACCCGATCAAATTTATTTAGTTCTATGTAACATAGTCTAATATATATTTACAACACAATATTTACATCTATACTTATTCTAACATTATTTATCACTATTATACACTTAATATCCTAATTTATAATATTCACTGTTTCATATGTACATTTTCATTAATTATATTCACTATTTACACTATATACTACCTGATGTTTTTCACAAATATACTTTTTACATTTAATTTTAAATATATTGACATTAATTTAATTTTTTATGCTTTCTGGCATTTCTTCAAATAGTTGTATTCCCTTGTACATGCGGCAGTTCTGGGACATTGCTTTTGATTTCTTTTCCAGTTTTATATTTTTAGATCCTCTTGTTGCATAGTTTCTATGAAATAACTCATTATTTTTTAATTTATTTTGAAAATATCTCGGAACTATTCCTTTAATAATTTTGTTTATTTCATTGGCAACATTGAATTTTATTATTTGATCAATTGTCGTGATATCTAGAAGTTGAATCATTTTCTTAACATTTGTTCGTCTCCCACATCTTAATATTATCCTCATCGCTTTGTTTTGTATTATTTGGAGTCTCTTTAGATCTCCTTCATTACTTAAATATAAAATACCAGAGCAATAATCAATGTGGGGAACGATAATACTTTTAAATATCAGCAGAGAGGTTTTAATGTCTAATTTATATACGCCCAATGGGCATTTTTATGGACACATTTATGCATGGAAAAGTATTATTTAAAAAATTAGAAAGACCCAATGGTTTTATAGTAGACTTTGCGGGAGTGGAAGCGGGAGAGAGGAGTTTATAATTGATTTTGATTCAGTGATCGTTTGAAAGAAGACAACTTGTTTTCAAAGAAATCAAGACTGGTATGTTTGTTGGCAGACCTGAGAATTCTGGGTATAGGGGAATGAAAACCATAGTTAGGTCTATGGTTATATTAAGTTTAGTCTGAGGTTTCTAGTTGGGATATTCAATTTTATTGAGCTCAGTAGTTCAGGCGCATCAAAGAGTGAGTTGAGAATTTTAAATAGGACTATTTTTACTTGAATTGTATATCATTAGGTATACACACAGATGTACACCTACAATACTTATTCCTAGAGAAAAAAAGACAGTTCATAATAAGGCCTGGGTTGCGGCTGCAATCGAAAGTTGAAGACGTCATACCTTCACCATGACAGTATAGTCGAAGACAAATTCTCTAGAGCGATTGCGAAGATACACTATCGACTCTCTGCCGCCAAGTTTTGGGTTGGTATTAAGTACATTGATTTGTACCTAGGGGACGCGTACGCCACGGTACACATATTAAAAAAATAACTTAAAATAAATATTTGCATTCTTAAGATTTACCCAAATATTTCGTTTTGAGGGACATTTTCAGCGAGTTGTAAAAAACTCAATATTAGAAAATGGGAATTAAGTTGGGGTAGAGTGTGATTCGCAACACGTACCTTTGAGCCGCGAATCCGAAACATTATTGTAATATTTGTATGCAATATTTGAGTTTGTCCAAATGTTCGCAGACAAAAGACTGGATTTCACCCCCTCGGGAGTCATTGAGATTATTTGAAATCCAGTCTTTTGTCTACGAACATTTGGACAAACTCAAATATTGTAATGAAACCAACTGGTCCAAGAAGAAGTTTAAAAATTGAAAAATTGTTTTCAGGCGTTGCCTAGTATGTAAAATAATTCAGTCAGATGAATCTATTCACAACAATAAAGGTTTCAGCTCTTTAACTTCACTAAAATCAACAAATGGAAGAATTGAAGAAATATGGATGTTTAAATATAGGCAAAATGGTGAATGTTACACAGTGTGTAAAGTGGCCACTTAAACCAGCCAATGACAGGTCATAAGCCCTGTAAATGCCTAGACTTCCATATTCCCTTATTTAAGGTATTCTCCATCCCTGTTGTAATTTGTTAATATTTGTATGATCAATATCGCTAAATTTATCATAATTTTAATATTATAAATATGATATAAGCAGTCTGCGAGTGATTTGAATGACCCTGCCTGTTTGAAAAGCGTGCATTCCGTTCAATCCATAGACAAAACGGTTGACAAATGACCCCCTTTCGGTTTGCCATAGACAATGAATATACCACCCCACGGGCGAGTGCCAACTAGATGTATTATGACCAATAATGGCCGCCCGAGTTCGAATTTTGATTAAGTGCTCGGCGCGAAATGTCATTCGTGGCTTTATCCAATATGGCTGCGGTCAACAACTGATGCTGTCAAAATTTTAGTCAAATCTTCAATAAATACATCAAAAATTGAATTAACCGTCCGAAACTACAATTTATTATCATAGATAAGCATAATATTTTTAATAAATAAAAAGAGTTTTAAATTACTACATACGAGGCAGTGCGTTCGAATGTTTAATAAGTTTATTTTAATGTGTGCGTAAAAAGAAGTTTAAAAAACAAATCATTTAAATTTTCGTGCTTACTCGGTTCACCGAAGGCACTAACACAAATACATCAAAATATTATTCATAAAAGCTACTGGTCCAAGGAGAAGTATAAAAATTTTAAAATATTTTCGGGCGTTGCGTTTTTTATTAACTTTTTTACTAATTGAAAAAACTGTTGACAAAATAATTATAAAATTACAAGTTGTTTGTACACGCATAATTAATTATAACGTTTCTACCTCTTTAATAGGGTGAAAACTCGTGTTTAGAGACGGAATTGTTTTACATTATTTTTTATTTTTTCATATATATAGTATATTTGCACTTTATTTTATTTACATTTAATTTTTACTATCTAAAACCGATTCCTTAAAATAAAATACTATAGTAAAACATCGTGTGTTGATGAGAATACAATTTTTTTGCCACTAAAAATGAGAAAATCACAATTAAAGTACATACATTTTATTCATTAAAAAAAGAAGCTATTTAATTTTTTTTTTTTATCCATAATTTCAACCAAAATTTTAACCGAAACAAATTCAAATAATTCATCTCTATCATGTTGTCCTTATGAAATGCATTGAACAGTTTTGAAGCTATGAACAAGGAATGTCTTTGGCCGAGTCTGGATTTACGAAAGGGATTTCAAGTAAACTATTCAATCTTTGATTAGATCTATTAAAGCTTTTAGGCAATAAATGTTGATGCATTATTGCTGGCAATAGATTTCTCGTAGCTTAAAAAGTTCAGCTTCTCGAAATAATTGGTTGGAGGAAAAAGTTAAATCTCTATGAAGTATAATTTTAATAATTAGTTTTTGTGCGGTTTCTAAAGGCTTACTACGATTATTATAGGCTCCTCCTCATCCAATCATTCCATAAGAAAAATAAGACTTACAAGAGCATGATGAACTATTTGGCTAGTGTATGGCATAGGCATTGAGGGGATTCTGAGGGGTGGGAACGACGTGTTGGCCTCTGTCCATACATTCTCCCCCCTCCTCAACCTGCATAGAGTTTGTATTCTTTGGGAATATTTTTGATTTTTTTTTCCTATGCGCGCTGACAGAAAGTCCCACAGGGCCGCGATGATAAAGGCTATCTTTATCTGTACATACCAAAACAGTTTACTTAATTTCTGTACAATCTACCTCGGTATGTTCTACCAACTTGTCATCTCGACATCATAAAATGGAATCCAACCAATGAATGACCTCAAAAATTTAGTCCGCGTGCCTTATTTGATTAAAAATTACAATAGCTCTCATATATATTTTTAATAGGCTTCTGTGATAAAAGTGGCCCCTTCAAAACGATGATTAATAAATCACAATTTCAGCAAAAAATACTCGCTTGAACATTATTTTTATATAACTTTTGACAATTACCAAGATGGTATGCTTTATTGTCGTCTGTATTTATCTAACGAGCGATGACGAAGCCGGCTCTTTTAACGTCTCGATACGTACACTCAAAGCTGGTACTCCGAATGCATTTTTATGATCTAAATAGATAAATATAAATGTGTTCGGAATATCAGCCCGGGAATAAAGCAAAACAAATGGAAAAAATAAAATAGATACATTTATTTTTTATGTACATATTTTTTTTCCTAGATGCTCTTATATATTAATAGGGCCAGAATCTTGCCACATTATTCGTACATCTAGGCGTTCGTTTTCAAAACTGACAGTCATGAGTGGGGGGTACTAGACACGTAGATAGGGTATCAAATCGGTAGTATATCTTTGCATTTGCTCGAAAGAATTTATATTTAATTATGACGTCATAATTAAACTGTGTATCTTTAGTTCGTAGGACTAGTTCCTAAAACGTAAGACTGATCACCTTACCCTAATGTAACACGTGATAGAGATCGCTTTTCCACAAGACTGTCATGTAATCATGTTTTAATGTAAAAATTAAAACACCAGCATCAGTAAGTATCATTAATGTTTACAGAAATGTAAAAAAATATGGCTATTTTTTAACGGATCAATAGCATTTTTTAATTTTTTAAAATTTCATCAAAAGCTTGTATTTAAAAAGTTAATTAACGTTTTTAAAATATAAAAACAGGTACCTCCGGTGTATTTAAAACAAATTATGAATTTCGAATTCATTTGTTTCGGACGCGACGCTTCCGGAAAACTCTCAAAGATGTCAGAAACCCTTGCCGTCCGCCATGTTGGCAGGCCGGACGAGCAAAATAAATTGTTTTGTCAATTCGCGGCCTGAGTTTGATGGCTGCTTTTGATCGCCGTGACAAAGAGGCCGGGCACGGGGAGGCGGGGGAGGTGTCGGACATCCATAGAGAATATTGAGGTGAATGCAATTCTCTATGGTCGCGGTAAACGTCAAATTCAGAGGACGGGGCTTGTTGTCCCGAAATATCGACGCGTCCATTATTATTATTATTTATCAAAGCTCCCGCGTCTGGTTTGGAGATGTGGACGGGAGCTTTATTGGATTTCGATTGGTCTCGTCATTTTCTCTGTTTCGTAGGTAACGGAGACTAGGTACGTACTCTACAAGAGTGGATTATTATTTTATTAATTATTATCAAATAGTTCGTTGTTTATTGCGGCGAATTGTGTATTTACTATCTTTAAGTAGCAAGTGGTGATTTTTTACTATAAAAGTTACCAGTAATGTCCATATTTTTTTTTATCAAATTGCATTAACAAAATGTTTATTTATTTATTTGAAACTTCAAGTACAAAGAAAAAGTACTTTGGCGGATTTATTGCTAAAAGCAATATCTTTCAGCCAATCAAAAAACAGATTGGTCAAAAAGAAGAGATTCTTCATAATTTTGTACAAAAAAAACATAAATACATAGAATTAAGAATAGTCCAGAAACCGCATACGCGCATCAAACAGAAGGCGACTAAACTATTCACAAATGAGTAGTTTTACGTTTGACCCATTAGTTTCTTTGTAGACGTCGCTCAGTACGAAACTCCCGATTTGAATTCAACTATGCCGTGTTGAGTCATTTTAAAATGTAGGAATACTGCTGGGATCTTAAAGAAACAGGATGGGATCACTTTCATGTGTAAGTAGCAAATGCATTACTTATAAATTTAATTATTTTTCCATCTGTCAGATTGTCAAAAAAAACAAAATGGATATATTGTTAGTGTTGCCAGGGTAGTAAACTTTTTACCCTACATTGCTCATCTAATGAAAGAACTAATGAAAATTAGACCTCAGATTAAACAACGCCGTGGTGGACATTTGAACGACATTATCATTAAAACATCAAATATTATTTAACATGATATAAAAATATCCGTTTGATGTAAAATAAAATTTGTTTTATATTTTAAGTTCAAAGTTCATTAATTCAATTACTCTTATTAAATTACCATTTACTTATCTACTCTGTTGTGTCAATCAATATTTCCGCGTGCAAAATATATTTTTTTAAATTATCAAATATCTTGTTTCTTACCTTACATTTGTGTTATGATCATATTTTTTCCCATCGTGCAACATTACGCGGCGACATTACGAATGCGCGCCGCGAAAGTAGGGCATAGTGGGGGGATTTTCTGACACAGTCCGATGTATTCAAATACGATTCTACGCTCCTTCTGGACTATTCTTATATATACACATACACATAAAATAAAATAAAAACATAATGATTCGTAATATTATAATGAAAAAACTACTAAATTTTGATTCAACAGACAGAAAAAACATTTTTGAGAATGGAATATGGAAGTCTAGGCATGTACATTGCTTATGACCTGTCATTGGCTGGAATTTTTAAGTGCCCTACGCACTATCGGGTGTGTATGTTCATGAAAAAGGCTAATGGAGTAGAATCAATTTATTTTAAAAGGTATAAAATGCCTACATAATTAAAAAAATTCAGAAAAACAGTAATAAAATGAATAAATATATTGAATATATATTAAAGTAAAATAAAACAAGAAAGATTAAATTCTTACAAGAAAGAAAATGAAACAATTATACGTTCTAAATTTGTTGCAAAAGAGAGCGAAAATATTTTTGAGAAGAAAATTTGGAAGTCTAGACATTTACAGGGCTTGTGACCTGTTATTTTTTTAATTTTTTTATTTGTTTATTTTTCCATGCACATATTATTTACATAGAAATAAATTTACAAAAACTCACTTTAGAAAAATATACCTTAAAATTAAGCTATAACATGAATTGGAAAAAATGCCCACAAAAACTTCAGCGTTTAAAAAGTTTATAGCACATATACATATATGGTTTGACATGACCATGAAAAGAAAAGAAAAGAAAAGAAAAGAAAAGAAAAGAAAAGAAAAGAAAAGAAAAGAAAAGAAAAGAAAAGAAAAGAAAAGAAAAGAAAAGAAAAGAAAAGAAAAGAAAAGAAAAGAAAAATAAAAGAAAAACCAAATTAACATGTGCTGAAATTCTGAAAATATTATTTATTTGCAGTATGCATTTATTGGCTTGTTTAAGTGGCCACTTTACACACTGTAACATTCACCATTCTGACTATGTTTAAACATCCACATTTCCTCAACTCTCCCATACTTCACACACAGAACTGTATTCTTCATTTGCCTTGACACGTCAACAAAAAAAAATATGTATTCGTGCCCATGATTTAAACATTTTTTTTAATTTTTGTCCCCTTTTCAACTAGTTGTAAATATATGTAATTCAACATTAGAAAATAAGAATCAAGTTGTTGTAGAGTGATGAGTCCGCAACACTACCCACGGGACCACAACCCGATTCTCTTGGGGGTTGAAAATTTTATACCAAATGGTTCGGTGGGACTTGGAACCGTGGTCTCGCTTTTCCTCATACAAACGTATTCCGGTATTTTCTCCATGGATCATGGCACTAGAGCAATGATTTTTTTACACACCATATACTTGTACTATTTGCGTGTCCCTATAATAATTTATTCGATCAATTGTTTATTATGGAAACTAGACCCATCCAGTTACATGCTAGGAGATTCGGCCCTTCGGGACTCGTGTAATCGGCCCTCCGGCCTCGATTGATTCGGATCTCGAGCACCCGGCCATTTGGGTGAATATAATTAGTAATTAGTAATTACTGGGTAAATATTTACTACAAAAGTATCTAAAAATCAGAGGGATGATTTTTCAAATATGCTGGATAAGAGGACATGTTGGTTTCGTAGGGTATGAGAGAGCGGATGAACGAGCAAGAGCCGCAACTTGTAAAAGAACGGCACTTTTCTTCTCAGAATTTCCCCTCAGTTTTGCTAAACGCTGTATTAAAAAAAATACGCAGCAGCATTGGGAAGATCATTACCGCGCTTCTTCAACAGGTAAAATCACTAAAATGTTTTTCCCAACGCTGCGCTGGCTGATGCAGCAAACTTCCGCCGTCATCACCAAAGTACTTTCGAAACGACCCAAATTTTTACCGGACTCGGAGCCATGAGAAGTTACCTATATAGGTTCAAATTAAAGAATGATGACTATTGTCCGTGCGATGATATTTCTTCACAGAGTATCGAACATCTGTTATTTCAGTGCCCAATTTTCAGTTTACAACGCCATAATCTTGAAGCAGAATGCAGGAAAGATAGAATATCCTTAACAGATACCCGCACTGTAGTTAAAAGTAGTTATCACGCGCCATTGATAATGGACTTATGGCAACAATGGTGATTGAACTCATTAAGGTAATAAACCAAAATCAGTGATCGAACATCCCATTTCCAAGACAAACAAAAACAATTTTTTCTAGTACCTTAGCCTTGTACATGACACGTAAGGCTACTAAATACAGGGGTCCAAATATATATATATATATAAAAATATATATACAGGGTGTTCATTAAACCCTTTCACACCCGAAACCACGATAATCAGTATGAGCAAGAAGACATATTGGCACATTAAAATATTTTTTTAGAACGAACAAAACTTTTAAAAATAAAATATCAAAAAAAGCAAATGGTTGCTTACTTCTGCAGGGGAGAAACGAAGTGGGGGAGGGGGGAATCTGATACTGCGCCACGCTTCCCTCACTTTTCCCTGCAGAAATAAGCAACCATTTGTTTTTTAAATATTTTATTTAAAAAAAAAATCTTTTTCTAAATATATTTTTAAATATGCTAATATGTCTTCTTGCTATGGACCTAAGAACTCTTAATTTATCTTAATTCATTGACTAAAGATGAATATTTCCTTGTTCACAGGCTCTACGACGGATGTATTCCTCAGACAAACGGAGCCCATCACCCGATGGATCTGGATTACCAGCCGCCCCCCAAGAGATCACACCCCCAAAACCTTCTAGTCAACCCCTCCCCGCTACTGTTCCCCATCCAAACGCACTCCCATCTCTTTGAATACCCCCACCCGTATCACCTGGGCTACCACACGCAGACGGAGCTGTCAAACAGCTATGACGTCAGAAGGGACGCGCGGGAAAATCTGGCGGGAAACTCGGACCAGAGGGCGCCAGCGTCGTCCAACATGGCGGCCGGACTGACAGCCGGCATGACCATGAACTCTATGCCGAATTCTAAAAATGACGAGGAATGGAAAAATATCAACACAATGCTCAATTGTATTTTGTCTATGGTGGAGAAAACTAAGAGGGCGCTCGCTATTTTACAGCAAAGAGGTTGGTTGTCCGCAATTTTTTACTACCATCACCATGCAACCGACCAATTAATACATACTGAGACGTAGAATTAAAATATACATGCACTTAGCTCAATCACAAATAACTATCGACATGCTAAGTATTTAAGCGATCACAAGGAACATGCTTAAATCGCAGTCATAAGTCAACGCGTGTGTAATCTCTAAGTCAACGCTCGTGTCGGTTTGTTTTTGGTTTACCTCGTATATAAATACAGTTCATTGGCAAAAAATCGGCGTTTACTCTAAACAATAATACAATATTATCGAAATTAGCAAATATTTTCAAATCTGCTTTCCTTCCATACTTTTTACTTTCATTTGCTTTTTATATATATTGATAATTTTTATGTTTTTTTTCATTACGTATTTTTGTTTAATTTAATTTAGTACGTACTATTATTTGGCATATGATTTATTGCTCCTATTTCTTATATTTCTTACTGTAGTATTGAGTGAGTTTCTAAAATACATATCTCAATTATCATTTTAATTATGCTTTATATATATTCTTTTTCTGTTGATGTAAATGATACTCTTATTTTGTGTTTTTTAATACTATTATATTTTACTATTATTTTGTTGATTTTAATGGTACCACTATTTTGTATATTTGATTATGTGTGATTCTTAATTTGTATAATTTATATTTTAAAAATTATTTCTGATTATCTTTTTTGCATTGTATTCTTTGGAAATTGATTATTTATTACATTTACCTTTTTTTCTAGATTGTTATTCTATGTCATAAAAATTTGATCTATTTAATTTTACTATGTATTTTTATTGTTATTTATTGTGGCTTGACACGGGCATAGCCTAAAAAGCCTTTATAAGTTCATAAATATTTAATTTTGTAATTTTGAATGAATAAACAAATAAAATAAAATAAATATATTGCACTTGCAAAATACTAAGGAGTATCTTATCCAAAAAAGTGAAAATTAAATTACAATTACTATAGTGAATGCTTTTCTTGAAATTCGGCTTGCCAACCGCCGCCGCCGACTAAATGCAATAAATAGCATGATAAATAATAAACAAATAAATAAAACGATATTTTGAGTTTGTCCAAATTTTTGTAGACAAGGACTGGATTCAACTCCCTGGGGAGCTGTTAATATTAACATATTACAACAGAGATGAAAAACATTTTAGAGAAGGTAATAAAGAAGTCTAGGCATCTACAGGCGTTGCGTGGTATGTTGGTGAAATAATTCAATTAGAAGAATCTCACTCGCATAAATAAAAGTTTCAGCTCTCTAACTTCACAAACATCAACAGATAAAAGAATTGAAGGAATATAGATGTTCAAATGCACAAAAATCCATCATTAAAATAATACTCAGTCCCGATACAGACATCTACTGAAGAAATATTCCATAAATCACAACTTATGACACCAAAACAATTATACGCTACAACAATACTCACTTATAGATTCAAAAACTACTCTTACTCAAATGAAAGACATAACCCCCACAATACATCACATACAAATAATATAATCACTAGATCCTCAACACATAAACAACTTAAACAAATACGAACTAATACCACTTTCGGAAAAGGGGATTTTGAGTATTATTCAATTAAAATCTACAACCTACTTCCACTATCTAGTAAAGCAATTAGTAATGAGAAAATGTTTTAAAAGGCTATAAAAAAATGGATAGTGGAGCTAGGTAGAAGTAAAATGGATTTTCTCATTCGCCCACGCCAATGCTGAATCAGCTGAACAGCTCCACAACTGTATAGCTTATGTTAGGTTTTTTTTTTTTTCATTGTGTGTTTTGTAATATGAATAATATAGATGTACATAAATACCTTGTTTTTAAAACTGTCTGAATATTTGTTAGTTATGTTTGTTTTTTAAGTGAGTCTTCTTTGTTTATTCTCAAATGTAATTTAAAAAAACTAAATTGTTAAGTGTCCTCGGCACGGGAAACCCCAGTGAGGTGTCATTATTTTTATTATTAATTATAGTTTGTAAGCGAAAAATATGAATAAATAAAAAATAAAAATAAAAAATATGGGCAGAATGGTGAATGTTACACAGTGTGTAAAGTGGCCACTTAAACCAGCCAATGACAGGTCATAAGCCCTGTAGATGCCTAGACTTCTGTATTACCTTCTCTAAAATGTTCTTCATCTCTGTTGTAATATGTTAATAAATAATTAAAAATACCAGTTTTGGAATATTTTACATATTTACACCGTTGAAATTTAAATATGTGATTGCGCAGCAGAATTATACGTCGCGAAACGTAAATATTTTGACGTTTAATATTAGGTGTTTACGGATGTTGCATTGTGATCGCGAATACGATAAACAACCATGGTGAGACATTTTTATCACGTCGCTTATTAGCACGTCGATAGTTATTTGTGATTGAGCTACAGAAGGTGCGTAGAACCAAGTTTACATGCATTGCACTGTGTCCAAAAGTTTCCCAATAACCCCCCCTTGGCACGACATCCCGCCTGAGCGCATGTGTGAAGTGTTCACGTAATGTTGCCAGACCATTAACAACATATTATCATAACACAAAAATAAGTTTATTTTGTGTTATGTTACGTTATGTTTTACCAAAAAAAATATTTTACCTACTTGACTATAAAAAAACATCAATGAATCATTTATTTATTTATTTTTATATTAACGGTTCAAGGAACCTTTTACAATAAAAAGTTCTACAGAAATAATCACAGCAGTGAACAATTCATTATGTAATATATAATATGAAATATAACTATAATGTATATATTAATCAAATTGAAAACATTCAAAAGAAATTTATAAGGAGCCTGGAATATCGTTTTGACAACATTGAAAATGATTACGGCGCTTCTTTGATCAATTTTAATATAGAATCACTACAAAAAAGGCGCCTTACATATGATTTAATTTTTCTTTTCAAAACTCTCAATAATATAATTGATTTGCCGTATCTTTTACAAAATATTGGTTTACGTTGTCCTCTTCGCTATACTAGATTAAATTCCCTTTTTTATGTACCTACTTGTAAAAACAGTTATACCTCGAATTCATTCATTAGACGTACCTGTAGAAATTATAACGGACTCAGTATTGATGTAGACATTTTTAACTGCACGTTGCATTTGTACAGAAAATTTCTTCATGGGGTCGATTATTTGGGATAGTTGCTGAATGTGCATTTTGAGTGGTTTATGCTATGTATATGTGCCGCATGTAATGTATATGTTTGTGTATGTTTTATATGTGCGTTCATGTGTGTGCGTGGATGGCTCGTACATTCGGTATTTTTATTTATTTTAATTTATTACCTCCATGGAAAACGCAAATGTCAACAATTATTCTTTTCTCACTTAAAATTCTTATTTATTTTTCATTTCTTTGTCACATTTAATTTTCATATATTTTTAATTTATGAAAACTTAATTGGTCTTTTTATGTTAAAAAATTGTTGTTTTTAATACTTATTTTGTATGACTGTATGTTTTCTGAATAAAATAAAATAAAAAATAAAAATAAAAATAAAAATAAAATAACTATATGATTCAACTGAATAATTAAAACTAAACAAATTAGATAAAATATTTTATTTTTTTTAAACTACAAAAAAGTAAAAAAGAAACATAAAATATCCAAGATGACAAATAAAAGATATTAATTAATGTGAGAAAATCTTATGCTCTAAATATAAATATAACAAAGTAAAATTAAGAATAATTAACATTAATATAAAGTGACTAGTATTTAGCTAGCTAATAATGAAAAGAAACATAATGCAACAATAATACTTTATAAATAATACGTTTTTTGGATCAATATGAAAGCTTAAATAATCTTAATAACACCTTTATTTTATCAGTTGGAATTTGGCAATAAATCTACAAATGTATAATTTATATATTTATTTATTTTGCGTTAAAAAATATTTATGAAGAAAAAAACATATCAAAATTTAAAATAATGGTCAAGACATATGTGATAAACAATTTATAAATTAAATATATTTTCAATGTTATTATTAGAACACACATAACAATATGTATGAAATGTGTGCCCTACTTTAAGATTTAAATAAAATAAATAAATAAAAATAAATATATAAAGAAAAAAACAAAAATACGTATCCACGAAAATATAGTTTAATTTAATAATATGTTTAAAAATAAATTCATTCCTTCTCTAAAAAATAACGAGTGAGATTACATTTTAATGTATTAATCGAGTTAGTATTGAAAATATCAAATATTTTTCGAACTTATTAATCAAACAAATTAATACTGTTTAATATTATATTTGTCGGCCTCGTGGTGTAATGGTCAGCGCGTTTGCCTATCATGCAAGTTGTGTCGCGTTCGATTCCCGACATGGTTAATATGAAATATTTATTTTGAGGGGTGTTTTTACACTAGAATATTCCATTTTCCAATTTTTATACTTCTTTTACCAGGTAGTTAATTCAACAATGTTTTGAGTATGTCCGAATGCTTGCAGACTTGCAGAATGCCTAGACTTCCATATTTCCTTTCAAAAGATTTTCGCTCTCTGTTGCAACAAATTTAAATATGAATAACTCCCTTGGGAGGAAATCCGGCCAGTCTGCAAGCATTTGGACATACTCAAAACATTGTTGCGTATATTTTCATTAAATAAATTTAAATATTTATTTATTTATTTATATACGGCATTTCTGCCATTTACATATATGTGGTATAAAGGGTGCTTAAAAATAAAAATATTTAAAAAAAATCGAGTGTGAAATATTAATATATTCGTACTTTACACATTATTAATTACTTGAAATACATATATATTTTTAAGAAATTATACAATAACAAAATACATTAATCAATCAAATTATAACTATTCCAACCCAATCTTTTTAAGATGATTTGCTCTTTTTGATAAAAATATGTTGGTCACTTTATTTTTTAAGTTAGGCAGAGATAAACTAAATATATCAAAATGTGATGCATATTCATTCCCGGTATTCTGTAATCTAACAATAGGTGAGTTATATTGAGCTATCGTTCGAAAATTTTAAAAATAAAATATTTTAGATGTTCTGCTTAATCTAGGTGGTACATAGAATGAAATCAATTTCAGTAGATCAGGGGTATCAAACATTGGTTTTATTATTTTATATAAGGTCGTAAGATCGGTCGATGTTCTTCGTTCTTGCAATTTAGTTAATTTAAGAGAGTCTAAAATTTTGTTATAATTTAATTGATGAGTAGAAAAACCCATCTTAAAATTAATATATCTAAGAAATTTATTCTGAATTCTCTCAATAGAATCTGAGAATATGTAATATAATCAATCTTTTATGTATAAATATAACGAGAGTCATTTTCTAAACGAATGCTAATTAAAATTTAACTGAATGTAATGTAAATTTGATGACAATATTGCAGAAAGCAGCCAGCCATAGAAAAGTGAAACTGAGATAATAGCACGTTTGTGAAAAGAGTGAATAATCAAATTTACACAGTAGTCGGAATGTTTTCGACTTTTGACAAATGATAAAAAATGAATACATTAGTTTATTTTAATTTTATTACAATCAAGAATTACGTAGGTATTTGACAGGGTTTAATGATTTTTAAAGTACCGTGGGTGTTTTCTGGAAATTGAGAAATGCCGTTTTTGTGATCGACACTATTTTCAGAAGGTGGTTATTACAGTGTTTTGTATGAAAGCGGCCTCTCTGTTTTTAGCATAACAAAGAATTCACCTAACTGCATCCGATAACATCAATATCTCATTTTTACAAAATTATGCTTTCTTTATAACTACGTTCACTTTGAAATCTCTAAAAAGACAGCCGGTTTTCTAAATTGTTTAGATTCGAGATAAATGCAATTCATTTTACTACTGAAAAATGACAGAAGACAGATCGCAGGCTTATTTCAGTGTTATACCGCGTTGGACGCAGGTGTAAACGTGGAATAAGTTGCTATGGTCGCTATCCAAGATACCGGGTATAACTTTATGCGAGGTTCATAAGTAATAATGAAAGGTGTAATTTTATACCGGTTTATAAGAAACGCATTTCTGGCCGCAAATCTTGGAAAGGATCGATGGATTGACTCAATTTTTTTTATGGAAAACTTCATTTTCGTATATTCTACATTTTCTACAGCATAGTCAGCAAATAAAGGTATTAAATTAAGCAATGTGTTTTCTCGGTAAATGTATAGTTGCTGGACTATTTTTATTTACTCCCCTAATAATTCATATCAGACAAAGCCACAGCGAAGCGTGGCCGGGTTCAGCTAGTACATTATTTATTTATTTTGTTCATCAACGCCCAAAAGGCATTTACAACAAATAAAAATGAAATACATGCTAATATACTAAATAATAAACAGAATATACAGAAAACAATTGTGAAATTAGTTAAAAAGGATATGATAAAAAGTTTTACAAAGTAAAAAAAAAAACAATAATAACAAAGGTATGCAAGAAAAAACAGTAAGCATACAAACAAAAAATGCAAAGATATAAGCTTATGAAATAAATTCTGTAAAGCAAACAATAAATAAAGTGTTACGGTAAGCAAGAAAGACATTTTTATGTTAAATTAATAAACAAGCAAGCATATATTATCACGAAAAAATAAGAAATAAAAATATGTATCTATGAAATGCGTATTTGCCAATACTACAATGCAATTTGATATAATAGTAAAAAATAAAAAATAAGTATAAGGTAATAAAAATAAACAAGTAAGTTTTTTTTTTCAATTTATGAAATTGAATTGTCAATAATAGTTTGACGAGCAGCTACAAATAAACTTGATATTGTGGACTTATAAGATGGTAAAGAATTGGACAGAATGTCTGCAGCCGTTCCATAAGTGTTACCTTACCTATGCAGTCTCGGTATCAATGAATTGTTTTGTTGGTACATTATATAATTTTATGAATAATCTTAATATTTGTACAGTACTTATGTTTTGTGCTATACATGTATACCAATATTGAATCAACCGCTCCACAAGTGTATAGCTTATGTTAGATTTTTGTTATTTTCATTGTGCGTTTTGTAACATAAATAATAAAGATGTACATATATACCTTGTTTTTAAAACTTTAAATATTTTGTTAATTATCTCTGTTTATTAAGTTAAGTCTTCTTTGTTTATTCTCTAATGTAAAAACATTCTAGCGTTAAGTGTCCCCGGCAAAAGTAACCAGTGAGAACACATTATTTTTATTATTGTTTATAGTTTGTAGGAGAAAAATATGAATAAATAAATAAATAAAATACATTTATGTGTGTGTGTATGCGTATATTATTTTGATATTAACTATTATGACTAGGAACATAGTATAAATGAAGACAGAGGTTATTTAGTTGGGATTTTAATACTCTTCCCGTACTGTGAATATTTTTAATTTTACTTATTTATTAATTAGGAAATGCCTCGGATAGCTGTTCCCCCGAGGGGTCGGACATAAAGAGGGCTGCAGGGGAGATTATGGCCGCCACAGTTCGTCAAACAGAAGAGAGGGTAGCAGAGGTCAGGAGAAGAGCCGAGGAATCTGTCAATCAGGTGCCCACACCTTATTTTCAACTTTTTAAAATTTAAATATATTACATATACAGGGGTAGGCGCTCGAAGTGTTACCAACTTCACGCTGCTGTTGCAATCAAACGGCTAATGACAGTGTGCTCATGTTTTGACGCGTGTCAGTCTATTATATTGTTAATAATTCTACCGAAGCATATCGTTTTACGTCACAGTTAAAATAAGTTATTGAAATGGAATTCAAACTCAACAGTGTTATTGCTCTGTCTTTGGCTGAAAAATCACAACCAGCAATGATTAATGAGCTACGACATTTACACGTGAGCAAAATGTTTGTGTATCGGACCATTTCACGTTGCGGTGATACTGGTAGCATAAAAAAAACGCCATGGAGGTGGACATTCAAAAACAGCAACATCGACAGAAATGGTTTGAAAGGTGAAGGCCAGAATTCAACGTAATCCACGGCACAGCGCAGCTCAATTGGCGAAAAATCTCATGTGTCTGCTCGTAGCATGGAATGCATATTAAAATGAACTACGATTGAAGTCCTACAAAATACAAAAAGTGCAAGATTAAGCGCCTACACAAAAAGCAGTTTGCCGAGCCTTTGTGTCAAAACACTTGCACGTTGGTGGTGAGCTAGAAAATTTGGTATTTTTTAAAAGACAATTTAGACCAGCGAATTGCTCTGCGAAAGCAAGCGCCTGCATCAGTGATGGTTTGGGCCGCGGTAACTGCCACGGGACGCATACCACTCATTCCCATTGAACAGGGTGTAAAAGTATAACAGGAAATCTACCGTGAAAAGATTTTGAAAGACGCGTTGTTACTTTGGGCACGTAAAAAATTTCGGTAGTAACCATTGGACGTTTCAACAAAACTCGGCACCATCCCACAAAGCCCGCGAAACCCAACGTTTTTTTACAATAAAAAGTTCCCAGCTTCATTTCATCACAACAGTGGCCTCCATATTCCCCGGACTTAAACCAAATGGACTTTTCCATATGGTACATTCTAGAAGCCAAAGTATCAGCTAAAAAATATGTGACGGTCGACGCCTTAAAGATTGCCTTCGCCGAGGATGGGACAAAATACCATCAGCCCACATTCGTGCAGCGTGTGAAGCCTTCTTGGACAGACTCGATGCTTTTATCCGCGCTAAAGGTGGCTACATCGAACAATATATATTTATATATTTTTTTTTATTGAAATGTTTTTACGATATACTGAAGTTTTGAAATTAAAAAAATCAAAATTGTCAAAATTACAGAATTTTTAATTGGTAACACTTCGAGTGCCGACCCCAACAGTTTAGTTTGTTTACACCACAACAGGCCGGGAGGCCCAACCACAGTGGTGAATTACAGCACAAACACCCAAGGTTGAGAACATTAAATGTATGTATCGGGAATCGAACCCAGAACCTTCCGTGCGTGAGTCAAATGTCTCAGCAATTGCACAACGGAGACCAACTTGCCGCGCGCCTTTGCCATTTTTGCCTCTCAATGATAATGCCAATTAAATAATTGTCACAACTAAATAGTTACAAGTGGAAGTGTGTTTGGTAATAATATTAATACGCGTTAACCATTATTTCATTGGAATTTATATCATTAACATCGTGGCCCTCAGGTGAAGCGCCAAGCGGTGGCGGAACTCCAAAGGGCTGCTGCAGCAGAGCGGGCCCGCCTTGAGAGACTCTTGAGGCTCCCATCAGCTCGGAGAGCCACCAGCCAGTCTCCACCACCACCCGAACACCACAATGTAATATAAACTTTGCTAGACAGTATTCAAATCCTTTCGTGAAATGGCTCCAAGATACCTATCGGCCCTCTGTATTAGGGAAAATACAAGTCAAATAAAATATTCTCTTGGGTTCATTCAGGCAGAGGAAACTTGTTGATATCTGGCGCTGACGTTTGATTATCAGTGCATGTTAAAAAAAATCCTAAAATTAATCGCTCTCTAGAGAGTTATTTCTTTCACATAAAACGTTGAAGAATTCACTGAGCATAACCCGTGTCGGGGCATCATTTACGTTATTTTAATTTTATGATCTAGTACATAAAAAATATAATAGATAACACTGTATTGTCATGAACATAAAACATAATTCCGAGTTCAAATAGACTACCGTTTTGGCGGGGTGACTATTTCAAGACAGTTTTCAACACCCAAATCCAGAAGCCATTTTTTAACAAATAAATTAAATTTCTGTTTATTTGTATTCAATTTTAAATCAAAAGGTAGAGTGTTGTAAATTTTGGAAGCAAGGTACATATCGTGGGCGTACAAGAGAAATTGACCAAGTGACAAAATCAATCATGTTCAGGGGAGCCATTTTAGTGTTTTTCTAGAGTTCAATTGCTTCTCAAAGATCAGATTTTCCAAGTAGGTGGTTGGTAATTTTACATTATATGTACGGTACTTTCAACTTTAATGTAAAGTATAAACATATTCAAAAAACTTTATTACTTTTATGTAAAAAAAATCAATTGAAAAACTTAGTCAATTTTACCTGTAAAATTTGTCATGAAATTTGACAGATAATCATTTTTGTTTCGTTCATTGAGGGAGGTAGTATTTTATTTTATTTTATAACTATTATGTTTTGGGGATTTTTTATTTCAATAATCAACTTTTTTATATTTATGAAGGTTAAATAAACACAGAAATACAAATTTAATGAAAAAGAACAAATAATTAAGAAGTGTTACGTAATAATCTAAAAAATAAATTTTATTAATAAACTTTTTATAAAAAAAACCGTATCTGTCAAATACAAAACGTTGACTAATTTACTAACTACTGACTACTAACTCTAACTAACTCTTCACTGGTGACATCACCTACAAGTAAAATTGACTAACTGTTACTTGGTCCATTATTTGGATTTTAAATTTACTAATAAAAGTGACTGTGATGTGTGTTGGTCAGTTTTACTTGTCAAACATCTGTGAGCTTCTATCAAATGGTCACATATTTTATAAATCGAATTCTTTTTTGAGTGTTGGATTGACTTGGCATTTTTACCAGTCAAGCATTATGCTAATACGATGTCAAAAAGTCAATAATCTCAATTTCGTCATTTTTGCAAATGGTCACTTTTACTTGTATAACCACGATACGACTCCTCTGACCAAACGCCAAACGATGTTGTCATTTTAGGTGGCACAAATAGTTGTCTCTTTTTTATCTTGTTTCATAGATTGTATTATATTGACTGCCACTAGTTTTATGTGTGTGAACGAGAAGTGCCCTAGCGTACAGTTGCCTGACGTCCAAAACGCCTACTCGTTCAAACACCTCCGTTGTGGATGTTCTGATAGGGACCCCGAGCAGAGCCTTGAGCACATACTTTTGTGCTATTTCCAAGGTTTGCATAGCACTTTTGCTGGCTCCACCCCATGCAATTATTCCGTAATCTATAATGGTTTGACAGATTGAGTAGTATACTTGATTTAAAGTTTTTCTGTCAAGAATTTTTCTTACGGTATTAAATACATAAACAAGATTTTTAACTTTTGCCGAAGTATCTACGTTAATTGTCCAGTCCAATTCATTGCTTAAGAGATGTTCAACGAACGACTAATATTTGTTTTGTAGACATGTTGGAACTGCGGACGCAAAGCTCAGGAGACGTGTAGCGGCTGCAACGTGGCGCGCTACTGCGGTGCATTCTGTCAACACAAGGATTGGGAAAATCATCATCAGGTTATTCACTATTTACATTTACATCAACTCTTTCTTCCCGGTGATGTGTGGCTAGTACACATTGCATCTAATAACTTTAATATCTCCATAAATATAATAAATGATGGGTTGAGATTTTCGGCATTCCTTCGTTATACATTTACGTATCGGTAAAAATGTTTTTTTAATTAATTAATCAATGCTTATTGGGAACATAAAAAGCATTTTGTCTAAAATCGGAGATATCACCGATACAATAGAAAGTTTACCAATGTGTCGCATGTTGCTCTCGTAGTAAAAGAGTAATCCTAATTTATAATTGTCTCGCACACTCTTTACGTCTCACTCTCGATAATACGGGTAATTTGGGAGCGAGAGATACAATTTTTATGCGTCACACGCGCGAACAGCAAATTTTCTTGTACTTCTCCCCGACGCCCGTTAGCTGCGTTAGTAGCTGCCTGACTTCAGGTGGGGGCGGTTCTTTTTGCGCGCACTGAAGGCATGAATTAATGTTTTTTCATGTTTTTAGCAATTAGATTAAAAATATCATAACTTCTGACTTCAACTATATACAATTGAAGCAATTGCCGATGAATATTACACTTTTACCATTTAAAATCTCTCATTTTTTGCGTGTGTAGTGACTAGACAGCACCGTAATACGCGGAAATTTTTAAGATAGTAAGGAAAAGGTTAAAAACACATAACTTTTTCAGTCAATATCCTGTCACCGTAGAATTATAACAGCCCAGAAATCGCGTACGCGCATCAAACTGAAGCCGACTAAACTACTCATAAATTAGTCGTTTTACGTTGTATTTTAAGTTTATTTATTAAGATAAACAACAGCAATACAAAAAAATATAAACAACATTATCAGAAAACATCAAATAAAGCCAAATAAGTTTTCCACATAAATACAATTATAAAAATCCAGTTCAGTTAGATATTAAATAAGCAAAGCTACTGACCTCAATATATACTGTTGATGAATATCCAGCAAATTCTTTGAAAGGCGAATCACTCGGGTATCGGTATGGTTTTTTTAATATAACTCTTGTCATTGATTTTTGAGCTATAGCTGCTGAAGCCATAGTCGTTTTGGTGCAGCTTCCCCAGCCAATCAGACCATACGTCAGTATTGAATTTACCAATCCATAATACAATTGTTTTAGTTCTTTAATCCTTAGAAAAAATTAATCAAACGTTTTATTTTATTAGAAATATCTTCAGTTTGTAGGTTCCATCTCATAAATTTATCTATTTTTAAACCCAAATATTTTACACTAGTGACATTTTCCAATATTGTACATTTACAATTTATATTATTTATGCAATGATGTAATTTTAGTTCATACCCGGAGTTTGGTTGTCCCACCGAAGATGAGCTGAAACAGATAAACTTTGTTTTTTCTGCATTGAGATTACTCTTTTGCTTACGCAAATTGTCGTTCAACCAATTGTTTACCCTCGTCATATCTTTGTTAGCTTTGTCATGAACTTCTGCCCAATTTGGGGCACTATATATTAATACTGTATCATCAGCGAAAGATATTATTTTTCCAAGAGATTCACTCCTACAAAGTCCGTCAATATATACTAAGAACAGTAGCGGTCCCAATGTACCTCCTCGGGGAACACCATAGTCTAACTCTGCAGCATCACTTAGTTCATCGCCAATTTTTACTTTTTGTAATCTATTTAAATAAATAAATCTGTATATAAAAAAATTAATGTATGAAAGCTTGTCCTTTATAGACTCGCTAACTACCGGACCGATTTAAATGCGGCTTTTTGCATCCAATTCAAGGGACTTAGATTTGTGAATATCTTTAATATGTTTATCAGAAAAAAAAATTAGAACCGAAAAGGTGTTTTTTATCGAACTTCCAGGGTTGCATTTGACTGAAATGCATAGTTCGCTCCAACAATGGTAAACATATTTTCCTAGACTAAGTATTTGTATAGGTACAAATGAAATAAAAATAACTACCTCAAGACAAGATCTGGTCTATCTTAGTTCTTTATTTTCTTTTGGTTTCGAATTTTATGTCAAGCTCATGTCAAAACACGGCTGGCGATTAAAGAATGATTAAATTCGCGTTGGGCATGGGTTGAGTGTCATAATTTTAGAGGGCTTAGGGTAAATCGCGCCCTGACTTTTCTTCATTAACACGTATTCCCGTATTTTCTCCATGGATTATGGCACTAGTAGTGATTTTTGCACGATTTTGATTCGAGCTCGACGAGGACTCTTAGCCAATCATATGAGGAGATAAAACGAAGAACTTACCTTATGTCCTTATTTACGAAAAAACGTTTGTTCAACTAGCTAATAGCAGGCAAGCCAACGTTCGGGCAGGACAACGTCTGTCGGGTCCGCTAGGATAATATAAATAATACTTATCCATAACGATTCTAACATACATTCAAATAGTGTTTAATCTTCCCCGATTATTGACAGTTTTAATTTATATTTATTGTGTTTTTTCACGCTCGCAGGTGTGCTGCGGGAGAGATCAGAAGCCTACGTCACTCCTCTCTGTGACATCGCCTCCTACTCAACAGCCCCCTCAGCCAGCCCTCAAATCCTCGCAAATCACCCGATCATCCACCCCGGTTTCCAGTTCCACTTCCAATGACAGACTCAACCTCACAACGGAGAGATTAACTCTCAACGCCGACAGGATCCCGGAAAATAGACTATCTCTGTCCACACTGAACAACGCCGAAAGACTCCTGTCTTCGAACCAAGAGAGAATGGCTCTTAGCGTGGCGAGCCAAGGAGAAAGGCTCGGGATATCAGTACCTGACAGAATAACCCTCGCTTTGGGCAACCAGGGTCTGGTCAGCGGAGTCGGGGGTAAGAAATGACGCATTTCGAAGACCAACGAAGTCGTCAATACTAGCAGCATGCCGAAAACACACAAGAAAAGCAGACGATAAACATATTACTAGTTTATAAACGTATCTATACTTATTCTTAACTCGTAGAAATCCATTTATGTCTATATAAGTTTGTAAAAATAAGAAAAACATTTTCCAGTATAGTATACACCGATTTCAGAACACAACTATATTGGAGACAAATTAAAAACCAGCATCAATCCTTCCGGGCCTTAAGGGGAGTATCTAAGGTCCCGTAGGTAACATATTTTTTTAATAACTATTTTGTTAATTATCATATATACTTAATTTCTTGCGTCTTGAATGTATAAAAGTTATTACAATATTTTCCTGCCAAATTCTTTAAATAATAATTATTATTTATCTTTGCTTTCTCCCTATGCAAACAGCCAACATTACAGTTCATCGCTTCACAGTTTAATAATCCTAATTTGGTCGCTTTTTTCCAGCCATAACCATAAAAATCCGGATTTCGTGATTTACATTTTACACGCGTTCTCCTTCACAACTGTGGCGCGACATTAGATCGGTGCTGTTCAACGGTCCACAGCGCGATGTCATATAGAAAAAATGTATGAATTTCGCAAAAACTAGAAATATTATGAAACAGTTTTAACATAACTTTTTTTATTCGTATTTATAGCATTCTAACTGGGGTATTCCTAGTACCCCCTACAGGAATAGGTTAAGAAGCACATGATAACTACACTAACCAGGAATGGTATTCCAAACGCTCTCGTGGCCATATTATCTCGTGTATTTTGTATGTTTTCTAGTGCCACGAGAGTGGTTCAGATGTTTATCTTGATGTTTATCTAACCTGGCAAGTTTTTAAAAATAATAAATAAATACAAAAAAAACTGTTCTGACACCTTTCGAGGTTTAAAAATAAATATTAGACAAACTTAATCGGAAGTTAAATTAACACGGAAAATCACTATAGTCCTTAAAAATTAGCTTGATTAAAATGACAGCTGTCAAACTACTGTCACTAGTGATGGGAAGGTTATGATCACTGATCAAATCGATTTTATCAGTTTTTTCATGCAAACACAAAACTCTGTTTCCGAAAATTGATATAAAAAACGCAAAAACAAGCCTATTATAGTGTGTTTAAGACAATTATTCACCAAAAAATAAGGCATTTATACTTTTTTACATGAACAACACCAAATAAATAATTTTTTTATTCGATCGATTTACATTGATCAATATGTCCCATTTCTAACATTTTCGCAAAATGATATAACCTTGTAAGAACGTCGTTAATAATTAGGTTTATTTTAGTTTTAAAGCTGATTTTACATAATTATGTTGATTTATATGTCAAGCATTGTATTTAAAAAATTAATTAACTTGCCAGATACGAATGATTTTTCGTGTGTCAACGTCTAAGGAGTGAACTACAAAACTCACTACAAAGTTATGTCGTCACTTTTGCTGACAACTGTTTATTCTAATCAAGATATACTTTAAGAACTATAAGTTATTGCTGCACATAGCAATTTTATAGTTTTGAAAACTACCCGTGTTTGAATACATAAAAATGTATGTTCGTCGTATCAGCAATACTATTTATTTTATAGACAATTTAAGTGCAATGAAATAGATATGTCTCAAAATTATATATCGTCGGCTTGTAAAACCTTCCAAGTCCAGATTACAAACATGTTCAGGAGACAATGAGGAGGTTTTGTAATTTTTTTCATTACTCCGCATGTGACGTCACTAGTTCTCTCTGGTGAGTTGTCCTGATTAGGTGGGTTGGTGGGAAACTGGTAATCTATCACAACACTCTATCGTTGGTTGATTTAGAAGAACTTGTGACGTCATTTAAAGCAGTTCATGTTTATTATTTTTTCCATACATTTTAGAAAAACTTCGCTGTACTATTAAATGGTCTATTTTTTACTGAGTGTAAGAAAACAATTCTTATGTCCAATTCCCTGTAGCACTAAACCTTTTCACTAACTCTAGATCACTAACCATTCGTCTAATAGACTGGGGGCACCCCGTGCTTTTGCTGACTCGGTAAGTTTCCTCAGCCCGCCCACTTCTGGCGCCTTCCTAAATAATTAAATTAGTCACTCGCACGCGTTGACTGCGGACATTCGCTAGATATTGGCGTAATCGTCGTCTGTAGTCGGTAACTTTTTTTAACCTATTTTATTTTTATATTTATACATAGAATTAAGAATAGTCCAAAAGGAGCGTAGAATCATATTTGAATACATCGGACCGTGTCCAAAAAACCCCCCACTTTCACCGCGCGCATGTGTGAAGTCGCTTCGTAATATTACCAGATCGCGAAATATATAATCATAACACAAAAAGTAAGATAATTAATTTTTTTTTTAAAGTTGTGTTGTGTTCTTTTAGGGGGTAGAAATACTGCTAGGATCTTAAAGAAACAGGATCATATCACATTTCATGAGTAATTAGAAAATGAATGCGTAAGTAGCAAATGCATTACTTGGATTTTTTTTTATTTCATTCTGTCAGATTGTCAAAGAAACAAAATGGAAATTTTGTTAGTGTTGCCAGGGTAGTAAATTTCTTTACCCTACTTTGCCCATCTAATGAGAGAACTAATGAAAAATGGACCTCTGATTAAACAACTCTGTGGTGGACATTTGACCGACATTATCTTCACAACATCAAATATTATTTAACATGATATAAAAAATATCCGTTTTATGTGAAATAAAATTTGTTTTATATTTTAAGTTTGAAGTTCATTAATTCAAATTACTCTTATTAAAGACCCTTAAATTAACAGATTGCTTTTTTTACCTTAAATTTGTGTAATGATTATATTTTTTGCCATCGTGCAACATTACGCGGCGACATCACGAATGCGCGCGGCAATAGTGGGGGGATTATTGGACACAGTCCGATGTATTCAAATATGATTCTACGCTCTTTCTGAACTATTTTTAATTCTATGGTAATTAAAAATAAAAAAAACTGATTAAATAAATATTGATGATCTGTTTCATAGTCTGACAGATGAGGGGTTAGTTACACTGTTATTAAAAACTAGTTAAATGAATTACATTTAAGAAGAAATGTTTTTTTAGGCTAATATTTAGAGTTTTGGAGTGTTTTAATTCTCCTGAATATTGTGATCTGGACTTGGAAAGTTTTACAAGTAATTTGACGATCTTATTTTTATATTTTTCAATGAGCATTTCTTTGTGGATAATTGTGATGTAAATATTTTTTTATTCTAACACCGTGTATGTGAAAAAATTACATTTTGTGCAATACGAATTAAAAACATTATTTTCACTATAAATAGTATAGAATAAGTACCATTTAGAATATTAGTAATAACAAAAATCTTTCATTAAACTGATCTCGATTGAAAAAATGTATACCTTCCTACTATAAGTTCCTTTTCTTGTTTTGTTAACCTAAATGTTTTCTTTTTAAATGTTGTTATAAATATTTATTAAATTATGAAACATATTCTATTAACTACTGCATAATATGTTTTATCTTGTGTACATACTGAAAATGTTTAATTAATTAAAATTAATTTGTTGGGAGAAAATATAGAAAAAAAATCAAGTTAAATTTGTTTTTCATATTTTTTCGATGCTAAAGTTTAGCTTTGGGGTTTGTGCAACATATATTGTGAATTTCCTATGTGTATCATAAAGCAATAAGTATATAAAAAAATCTTAATCAATTGATTGGAAAGAATTAATATTGGATTCCATACTATTATTCGTAATATTGTGAAATTTCTATTTTAAAAAGCTATCCAAAAAAACATTGTGCTTTGAATTCTGCTTTTTTTTCTATTTTTTATAAATTTCATCTATGGCGGCAATTCATTTAATTCAACATAATGCCACCAATGTTTTTCACAGTACTACTTTTTTTACATCAATAGACGGATGGCAAAAGGGTATATACGAGTACCTATGTCATTTTCTAAATTGTGCAGGATAAGCAAATAATTCATAGTCTCATAGCTTAAAGTGTGATAAGAACATATGAATCTAATGACGTATAAATAGACATGTTATTCCTATACAAGCTCTATAAAAGATATAGAAAATAATATTGCGTTGCCCTCAACAGTAAAAAATTGCAAATCACGATACATAAACAATAGAAACGTTACTAGTGCGAAGAAAATGGCATTTAAATTCGTGGCCTTCCATGCCTTCATTCTCAAGCTTCACCACGTCTGCAAGGGTATAAAATTGGCAGCCTAAAGAACCTGATCGATCCATCTTACCCAGCATGACAGTCTTCTTGAGGTGCATACATTCTCGCCTCGAAATATGGCCAAAGAAACGTAGAATTCTTTGTCGACATAAATTTGATAATCTTTTATTTTACTAGATTTCTTCTTTCCGTTCACAATATCATTTGCATTCTTCTCTAGCGCCTATTTTCCTTTGATCCATGAAATAATCGCCTATATTTTTAAGGACATTATTCAAAAATTTTAAAGCTGCCTGCTAGTGTCGTTTCTATGGAAAGGCGTTACACACAGAAATAAGAGTAATGACGATGATGAGTCACATCAACTGACTAGGTTGGGCTGACTGACGTTACCACACCCTGTGGTCTCTTTATAGGCCGTGTTTCTTTGTTCTTCATGTCTCCCATGGTGGGAATAAAGTTAATGTACTTCAGGATGTGGCTCTTGTGTGGACGGATGTCTTATGTGAAATACTGTTGCTTAAGAGCAATGTGATGTATTGTATTCAATATAAAATCTTTTGGCACATGTGTGTGTGTGTCATTGATCACTGGACCTTGATCCCCACACATGTGCATTGTGATTTGTTATATCAATTTAATATCTTAGTTGTAGCTAGTATTGAAATGTGTCTATTTATTAAACGCCATGTTTGTCATGTACTTAATGCAATACTAAGACCAAAAATTGTATAATTTCTTATCATGGTTTTAGAATGTACATTTATAATATTTTATCACGAGGTCTTTAACCTAGAATGTGTATTGTGAGCTGTTTTATACTATCTAGAATGTAAATTAAGCACAAAATTATGCAGTCAGCATTTCCTTACTAGAATTAAGAATATTTCCATTCGTGTTATTAGTCCCTACCTAGTTATATAAGTGTACATATTGATTTTACAATAGTTTATCTTTAACACATTATTTCATAACTAAGCATGTGATTGTAAAACTGATTGTAATTCAAAATGTTGTAAAGAACATTGTTTTAAAATTATAACAGGAAAAAACAAGGAAAGAATAATTTGAAACATATTTTCTATCAATTTAAAACCAGTTATAATGCCTACATTTTCAGGATACAAATTTTCCCTTATTAAATTTCTTTTTCTTGATAATTACAAAAGAAATTGTGTGCCGGAACCAGTCAGCATAGTTTATTTGGTATTTTCGATGAATATTAGAGATAAACCGTAAATCTATCACCAACACTCTATCATTGGTTTATTAAGAAGAACTGGTGACGTATTACAAAGTAGTTTGTTTTTTAAAATCTTTTTTTTCTATACATTTTCATGAGACTTCACCGTACAATTTAATGCTCTTATTTTTACCGCGCATACGAAAATATCTTTTATATCTGCTTTCCCGTAGCACTCATTTTTGTACCAATATGAAGCCCTACATATGTGCCATTAGGTGGGTACAAAGGATTTAAATGAAAATTGTATTTTTAATTGTCAGAATAGTAATTTTTCATCACATATTTTTTTCTATGATTTTTCTAGAACTTGTCCTTTACAACATTTCAAAGTTCTTGCAATAATGATAAGTTTTTTAAGTTAACTATCTAAATTTGGCTGTATAGTTACTCAAAATTGTTAAATAAGATAACAATTTTGATAAGATTAAATAAGATAAGAGTTTTTGTATGTTGTGAAGATCAAGGACCACGTTTATCTTCAATTTTATCTACATAGAAAAATTAAGTTTTCTTTATGAAAAATATAATCTGTGCTAATTTTTTTTCGAAACATGTTCATTGTAGGCTGCCGATGAAGATACTTTGAATTTTCATACAAATATACACAGTTTTGTACAAAAATATTGATTTTACTTAATGGCGTCTCGATAGGTTCCGTTAAAGACAACGTTTAAAATTGTCCCCCACAAATAACTAATAATAACTTTTTAAAATTAGTTAATTTTTTAAGTTATTGATAACCAACTTTCAAAAATAAGTGTTTTTCCTTTTTTGTAACAGTTATTTTGCTAAATTTACCTTTTTTATTACTTCGGTACATATTTTTACTCTTTACTATGTTATTTTTTGTTGTAATTTGTTCACTACTATTATTATAGTTTTGCAAAAGGTTCATTAGACCGTAAATAAATAAATAAAATATACTAATGTGCTTCATAGTATTAATACTGAAAATTTTCAATAGCCAAATTTGGTTCAATGAAATATTTTCTTTTGACTGTGGGCAAAATTTCTCTCTTTCAAAATAATATTCCTTTGGATCTTTATGTAGAAAATCTTGTCACAATACACCTGCGGCGATTAAGTAACGATACTGCGCACCTTCCACCGCGCAGCCGCATCAGGCGAGGTTGTAATTGAAATGTCGTTGACCTTGATACTTCCAAAGCAACAACCCATAATTTCATCTCTCTATCTGCTTTAGTTTGGTTTCAAATGTTGGTTGTAGAGACCACTGTTAAGTAGTTGTGCCGCGATCATGGTTGACCATAAAATCGACCAGCATTTGCTTAATTCAGTTGATTCTAACTAACCTAACCTTCTAAGGAAGGTATTGTGACATTTTAAAAATCTCTAACAGAATTATTACAAATGTTGAAGGAGGTGTTTGGTGATAATGTTAATGCTTTGAATGGCGCAAGCGAGCATGAGCAAGTCGAAATGGAAGCAATGCTGATAATTTTTTTCGATATCAAGGGTGTTATTATGACTGATGGGGTGCCCGAGGGTCAAACAGTTTATCAGAAATATTTTAATCAAGCTTAGGAAAAGAGTAAGGAAGAAAAGATCAGACTTGTAGAAGAACGACGCATGGATTTTGCACCAGGACAGCTCACAATTCCATATCTGTGAAGCAGTTTTTAGCGGACAAATTCATTCTTCTTGATCATCCTTTGTACTTGCCAGATCTCGCACCGTGTGACTTCTACATGTTCCCAAAAGTGAATAGTGCATAAGGAATACATTTTCAGTCTGTTGAACATGTAAAAGCAAAAACGGCAGTGATGTCGGAGAGACTGACAGCTGATAAGCTACAGCATTGTTTTGAACATTGAAAGACACGTATGCAGCGGTGTACAACTAGGCGAGGAACTCTCCTCGTACTCATGTTGAAAGGGTTATTTGCGATAATTCATGTATCTCACACTAGTCGTTATTTAATTGCCACACTACATATATAATTTCAAAAATATGATTTAAAGCACAAATTTTGTGATTGAAATAATTTTTAAATCAACATTCATGGGTTAGTTAATAATGTGTTAGAAATAAGCTAAAATAATATATCTTCTCTTCAAGACCGTCGAAATAAATCTGACTTTCTAGTCCTATTTAAAATTCTTAACTTACTCTTTGATGCGCCTGAACTACTGAGCTTAGTAAAATTAAATCTTCCAACTAGAAACCTCAAACAAAATTTACTCTTTCATACCGATAATCATAGAACTAACTATGGTTTTCATTCCTCTATGCCCAGAATTCTAAGGTCTGCCAACAAACATACCAGTCTTGATTTCTTTGATGACAAGTTGTCTTCTTTCAAACGATCACTGAATCAAATTCAATTATAAACACCTCTCTCCCGCTTCCACTCCCACTAAGTCTTCTATTATACCACTGTGTCTTTATAATTTCTTTTATAATAATTTTCTATGTATAATAAATAAATAAATTCATATGCTGGCCGGTTTTAGAACACTACTGTTCCTTTGTCAAAGTGAAAAGACATGCTTACCCATTGACTGCATGCTTAAATTAACAAATTCATAAACCAAAATGAAATGCTAGTTTGAAAAAAAAAACAAATTTTGTAGAACTATGGAAAAAGGAATGACATCCCTTGTGAAAAGAAAAGCTTGTGTTTTGGATCAAAATGACATGGTAAAAATATTTTTTGCTGATTTCCTCATTTATGCAGATTTTTTCTGACTTTGTGCATGAAACAATCTCCCACCATTGTTCCACAGATGTTTAAAAATTGTTCCAAATCTGCTTTTGATCCGATTATGATTTATGTTTACATAATAAATTGTTGTCAAGGTATAAATATCAATTAAAATAAGCAATTCTTAATATATTATGAAACGTGTAAATAAAATAAAAGTACAAAAATTGTAGTTTTTATTCCCCTTCTTCAGCCTGTAGCCGTCCGCTCCTGAACATACGCCTCCTCCGTGCCAAATGGTCTCGGGCTATTGGCATCTACACTGTTCTCGAATGCTTCCCAATATCGTATCCCGTCTTCCGGGGTTTTCGGTAGCAGTTCGAGGGCGCCAGCACTGGAGGCGTTTAGCCCATCTATCGTCTGAGCTGCGAGCAACATGACCAGCCCAGCGCCATTTCAAAGTAGCAACTCTTTCAATAATGTCCAGTACTCCTGTTTTGGTTCTTATGATTTCATTTCTCATAAGACTAATCCTCAGCAGCGCTCGCTCCATGGCTCTCTGCATAACTCAATTTAAACGCACTTTTGTTGGATAGTGTAATGGGCCCATGTGTCAATACTAGCAAAACACAGGAATCAAACATTTTTCATTTAAGATTGATGGGGGTTCAGGCATTTTTAAAAATATGTATGACAAAGTTTTCTAAAAGCTGCTCATCCCGAGCCAACCTTTCGGTTGATCTCTGTTGTTTTATTTTTCTTGTACAATTTTATGGCGAAAATATACATATTCATTCAAGGCAGTGCCCCTACGCAATAATGATGTATTTGTTGGTTATGTAACGAGTGCCATCTTATGCCGCCATCAATGACGATCTATCAGCTTTATTCGGCAGAACTAAGGGACGCGGGATTTACAAGGGAAGAGGCGAGAGTGGTGGCTAGTGTTAGGGTCTCCTGGAGGAGTCTGGTGATGTCCACATGCTTCAGTAAAGAGTGGATGTGAAAGAATAAGAAGTATTCACTTACTACTACAAACAAATATGGGAATAATCATAGTACAGATAATATGGATATGGACATACACTGATGTGCAGACTCGGCAGTTAATAAAGTAAACCGGGCTTAAGGAAGAGACTGCCGACTTTAAAGAGCATTGTCTCTGTCGTACGACTCCGGCATCTGTAACATAATGAATGGATGAATGACAAAGACAACGATTAAGCCATCAGTCTCTTTTTAAGCCCGATGTACTTTTTTTAATGCCAGGTATTAGGTGTTTAACATAAGCTGTGGCCCTTTTTTTCCAAATTTAAAATTAGCACCAAAAGCAAAACAAAACAATTCTGCTCTACAAGACATTGTGTTTGCTTTTGCATTACATATATTATTTTATTTTATTGCAACCCTTCAAAATGGGATGCCAAGTAGACAAAAGTGAGCATTTTTGACACCTTCTCGTGTTCGCATTCAATTGAGGGAATAAAGCTGCTTGCGATATTTGCTATGATGCTATTAATTATTGACTAATTTATCGGCCTCCTGGTGTAGTGGTCAGCGCATTTGCCTACCATGTAAGAGGTCTCGGGTTCGATTCCCGACACGGTTGACAAGAAATATTTATTTAAAAAGGTGTTTTTACACTTGGATACTTCATAGTCCCTGAACAGGTACCTGAGGCGTAAGAATGATCACCTTACATTAATGTAACACTGCGATTGGTGTACCAATGCAGTGCCCTATGCACCATTAGGTATGGAGAGGGAATCATGATGAATTTTTCGTAATTTTTTTCAATTAAAAATTTTAATTTTTAAATTAATATTATAGGTGTGTATTAAAATCTTTCAGTAATCACATATTATACAAAATAAAGAATACAACTTTATTTTTTCTCTAGAATATCCTTAAATACAGATTTGGCTTTCTCTTCTTTGTCCAGAGAAGATTTCCAAGTGTTAAATGACTTCTTGTAAAGTTCCACTTTAAGTTTGTTGGCTATCACTTGGCCAAACATTGAAGAGTTGAGGATTTGACTCTTGTCAGCAAGTTCTTCCATTATCTTTACTCTCTGCTCCAGGCTGGATGTTTGAAATATTTTCTCCAAAGCTCTGGATCCATTCTTGGAGATGGCCAGGTCTTGGAATGTCCCCTGTAAACATAATCCAATTTGAATAAATTGTGGAAGGTCCACTGTAAACATTATCCAATTCGAATAACTTGTAGATTGTCCCATATAAAGCCCATCAAATTTAAATTATTTGTGGAATGTCCCGTGTAAACGTGATTAAATTCAAATAACTTGTAGAATGTTCCATATAAACACCATCAAATTTGAATAATTTGTGGAAAGTCCCGTGTAAACATGATCAAATTCGAATGAACTGTAGAGTTTCTCATGTCAATATTATCAAATTCAAATAACTTGTAGAAAGTCCCCTGTAAATGTGATTAAATTCAAATAACTTGTGGAATGAAATGTAATCATGGACTTGATTATATAATAATCAATTTGGGATAGTTGCTGAATGTACATGTTGAGTGGTTTATAATACATGTGTATATGTACCGCATGTAATGTTTGTGTATGTTTTATAAATGCATGTAGATGTGCGTATTTTATTTTATTAACATAAATGGCAAATCTGCCTTTTACAAATATTTATAATATTAACATATTTGGCTTAATATTTTTTTTCTTTTTTTCAAAAACATGAATATTAAAAACAAGATTTATAAAAAAAAAAATATAAAAAAATCACACCAAAAATTATACAAGATGTACATTTAAAAAAATAACCTAAAAATTATACAGCATATTCAGTAGAAAGTTTAAATAATAAAACATTCTACAGTAAAACAACAAGAAAATCATAAGTACTGTTTCACACAGCTAGGCAAAGTGAACAAAAAATTGTATATGAAATGCATGAATAAATAAATATAATTACCATTCACCATCTTTGAAAAAGTTCAAAAGGTTTGTTCTATAGGAACAATACCCTGCACTAAATATATCAGATACGTGAGAATAACTATTGCCGAGTTCATGAAGTCTATTTAATACTGCATTACAAGTATACACTGTCCGTTCATCGTATGCATCTGTTTATATATGTATGTGTTCATATATGTGTGCATGGATGTCTCGGAGTGTGCTTTCGGTATTTTTATTTATTACCAATAATAACCTCCATGGAAAATGCAAATGTTATCAATTATTTATTTTTCACTTAAGTTTTTTATTTATTTACTTTTTGTAACATTTAATGTTTACATCACTTTAGTGAATCGGGTTGTGGTCCTGTGGCTAGTGTCTCGGACTCACGGACCAAAGGTCTGTGGTTCGAATCCCACTCTACCCCAACTTGATTCCTATTTTCTAATAGTGAGTTATTTACAACTCGTTGAAAATGGCCCTCAAAATTAAATATTTGGCTAAAGCATAAGAACTCAAATATTTCTTTTTATTAAAAAAAAAAAAAAATCTTTTACATAATCTATAAAAACTTAATTGGTCTTTTTATGTTAGAAAACCTTTGTTCTTAATTCTTATTATGCATGACGGTATGTTTTCTGAATAAAATAAAATAACAAGTACTGACCACTAAGCTTAAATTCACAATCTATCAAAAACTCTTGTCTCATAAAAAGTATCCTCACCCGTAGCTTTCTAACCAGCACTTCTCTGGACTTGGCCCCCACGAACTGGCCTTGAAAGAACCCATCGGCGACGTGGCTGCCCTTGGCATCGCAAAACAGCACGAGCAGTTCGCTGGGAGACATGGCGAGGAAGCTGTCGATCACTCTCTTGGGTCTCTGGAAGCCCAGCATAGTCTGGAGCACCACGGACCCGTGGACGTTCACAAAGTACGGCTCGGTGTTCTTGGCTATGTCTACTCTATGGAGCGGGAGCAGGCGGGCACAAAGTACGGCGAAGTATTTATGGTTTTCTTGATCCGAACAGCCTAAAGCTTGTTCCATAGACTAGAAAAAAATACATATTTACATCATTTCCTTTTCCAAACCGAGTGGTGCGTACAGCACTGCATTGAGACTCCAATTGCAGCGTGTCTAGATAATTTTTGTTACATAGATAATATCTTTACCCCCCTTAAAAGTGCCACTTGTAGCTTGTTTAATTGAGTCAAATTGAAGATTTTGTCATTTGCATTTTTTAAAATTGGATACAAAAAATGCTTTCTTATGCGTGGTAAAAATTAGAGCATTAAATTGTACGGCGAAGTTTCCTTAAAATGTATGAAAAAATAATAAAAATGATTTTATAATAAAAACTAACTACTTTGAACGACATCACTAATAGTAATAATAATATTTGGCTGATTTACATAGCGCCATTTTTGTGAAAAATCTTTTTTTAAATTTACAATTGTATACTTAAACTTACATTCTAACTAAACTAAAGTGACATATATTTTCCGATTTAAAATTGAGGGTATGATAATCTAAGGAAGTGAGATTTTAGTTAGGATCTGAACTGACTGGGACTGTCGATGATTCGTAAGTTTGAAGGCAATTGGTTCCAGACAAAGGGTCCGGCAACGGCAAAAGCACGATCTCCGAATCTAGTGTTTGGGGAGCGCCGGATTTCGACAAGTTTTCCTCTTCCTGAATCAAATGCTGACCTAAGAGTAGATTTTCTTTGACATGTATTTTTCCTAATACAAAGGTCTGATGGGTATCTTGGAGTCATTTCATGAAGGGATTTGAATACTGTCCAGCAAAGCTTGTGTTTTATTATCTCTGGGCTTTAAATCTCAAAGATGTTGTGAGATGTGAGAATATTTTTTTATTCCCATAATAAGCCTCGCTGCTGCATTGAAAACAGATTGAAGTTTATTAGTTTGACATTTTGGGAGATTTGCGTATATTCCATTACAGTAATCTAGACGTGAAATGACCATTCTTCCGAATCAACCAATGATAGTGTCGTGATAGATTTCCGGTTTACGAGAAAAGGCAAGCCAATGTTATGTTTTATTATTAAAATATATCAGGACTGATCTTGTGCATACTTAAATACATAATGTTATGTTATTACCTGAATGAATTTGACTTGTTTGGTCTGGAGTCTTAAACAAGCTTTTACAATCGCCACCAGCACTCCTGTATTTCCACTTACTAATATTTTATCAAACTTGTCAGCGAGTTCATCAAACATCGGCTCAAACTGGAAAAAAGCATAAAAATTATCATTTTAGTCACTGCATATCTTGGTCATTATACTGTGGGATAATTATTACAACTACAACATTTTTCAAGCATTTTTGAGCTACAGAAAAGTCATGCATTCAAATCATATCATATAATGATTTGAATGCATGACTTTTACACGAACACATACATTACATGCGGTACATACACATATGTATTATAAACCACTCAACATGTATATTCAGCAACTATCCCAAATGATCAAGTCCATGAAGAAATTTTCTGTATAAACACAACGTGCAGTTAAAATGTCTACATTTATACGGAGTCCATTATAATTTTTACAGTTACATCTAATAAATGTATGTGAGGTATAATTGTGTATATACATCGATCATAATCAAAAGCTTACCCACTTAAATATGAAGTGTTAAAAATGAATATTTTGTTGCATCTTATTTTGTACTTTAACATGTTCGCATACACTTTTTTCTCATGGAATCCACTCTTATGGACACACATCACAACTTTCTTATTTTTTTAAATATTTCTCTTTCGATCGAACTATAGTTAAAGGTTTGACGTAAATCTTATTTGACTAACATCTGGGAAACTTTTGTTGCAGACTGTTTTTTTATAGAGACCCAATATTTCACAATGGCCAGTGGTCGGCAAACTGTTGCTCGCGAGCCGCATGAGGCTCTTCACCCGCTCGAGTGCGGCTAACACAGCCCAATTTTCACTTCTCGATTTATTTTTGAGCTACAGAAAAGTCATGCATTCAAATCATTATATGATATGATTTGAATGCACGACTTTTCTGTTTGTATCATTCATGGAGAAGAAAAAAAAATTGTTTGTGGGTAACTCACAAATGCTGATTTTGAAGTTGAAGTTGAAGACAGCTGTCAAAGTAATGTCATTAGTGATTGGAAATAACTGATCAAATCGATTTAACAGTTTTTTTCATGCAATTATGAAACTCTGGTTCTGAAAATTGATATAAAAATGCAAAAACAAGCCAATGATGGTTTGTTTGTTTAAGTACCTACATGTAGTAAGTAATTAATTTTGCATGTTCCAAAGTTTTACCTTGGGAGGCATATTTTATAATTTATAATAAATAACAAATAACATATTTTATTTATTATAATAAATATGCAGTATTTAATACAGTAAAATAAAACAGATGAATTTGGTTTGTGTAAAAAATATAAAAAAACAATTGATTGCTAAAGATTTGTGTAGGTACTTACTTCCTCTTTTACAGTACAGTTGTCAAATAATCTTTGCACTGTAAAATTCAGCCCAGGCATGCCAGCAAGTATTGCCAGACGGTTAATGAAGCATTTGGCATATATCTGAGTGTAGAGCTTAGATCTGGCAACATTCAACACGGCCTCTAATAATCTCACTGCAGGATCGGAATCAAAAACAGGCGGCAGATTTAAAGGTTTTAAAGAACTCTCTTCTGCATTTTCACTTTCTAAGTCTTTAATGTCTTTTTTATCGTCTTCTTGAGAGTCAGCCCACGAATCGGGAGCAAAACTTTCATCGAGAAGTTGTTTGACAACAGTACGGAAAAGCTTTTTACTGGAATTTTTCAAAGCAAATACGATGATTTGTAAGAGTCCCGATGTTAATGTTTCATAAGGCATGTCTTTGAACTGCGGCCATTTTGACAGCCGGTTTGCGTGTTCCTTCATAATCTCTTTGAATTCATCAGGGACCTGTCTATAAACTAACGGCATCGAATGCTTGTTAACATTTTTATTATTTGCTTCGGGATCTTTGTTCCCGAAGAGACTCTGTTTCGGCTTTTCGCAAGGTGCCGATACCACGCCGCCCAGACATTTGATAGAAGTTCTCAACATTCTGTTCGCAGACGGATCCCACACGAAATCCTCTAAATTATTCAATAAATATTTAGCAACTTTTATCGTGAACGCGTGACATTTTTCAACATGGTCGTCTGGATATGTAATATTCGTCGGTTGATCTTTTATTTCTGATTTGATTTTTTTTGCAGGCGGCTCTTCAGGCTCGGTTTCTCCGTCTATAGCGACGGGTCCCGTCTGCAGGTGCTGCGTCGCGCGCTCGCAGCACACAGAGAGAAGTTGTTCCAGAACAAAACTGGAAAAGTTGTCCGTGCTCAGAATCCGTATCTGGTCCGAGAAGGCTGCGATGTAGCGCTCTAGAGCTTCCGGCGAAGAAAACGGAAGAAGTTGTTCTATTATTCTGCAGCCGAGCTGATTGCACGAAAATGTAACTTCTTCGTCGTTCGTTCTCTCCAAAACATTGTTTACGAAGCTTTCTGAAATAAAAACAAGAAGTTAACATCTATATGATGCATTTGTGATGCGTTTCATAGATTATTTAGTTAGTATATAGACACTAACCCTTTTCCTCATCTGAAGTAAATCCATTTTTCATTACTTCTAATATTCCTACAAAATAATGATACATATCCTCTGTGATTTTCGATCCCCTTCCCCAGCACTCTTTTTTCGCATATTTTCTGGCATTTGAAAGCAAAGTTTTCTTTTTCTTCCATTTTCGCTTCGGTTGCGAATCTTTATTTTCCGATTCCATAACAAAAGCACGTGTTAAGAAATGTCAACAATTGACAGCCAGATAACCGCGATTTGACATCAATTCATTTTAGCGTCGGATCGTTGGACAACCTGTTTAGAGTGCATCAGATAGTGAACTGTTTTACCGGTCAACGGTAGTTACCGACATGCGACATGCACTTTTTTAGTTCAGAGCATGTCCGCTAGAGTTTAACGGCCGCGGCGTTGTTTGTGTTTGCGATTGCCCGCGTCAGCCCGCCATCTTGCGTTTCTGTCAAATTTGCAGTTCTTGATTGGAGATTTTTTAAATTGACAGGAAGTTGCGAATTTAACAGAAATCTGCGGTCGCACGGTGCTACTGCTGATCGCTGGTGAGATTTAAAAATGGCTCAAAATATAGATCCTCATTATTCGATGGCAACTAATCCTTCTAAACAAAATGAAGATACCGTTAAATTGAAAGACAACCACGCAGTGAGTAAAAGGTGAGCGGTTTGGTAATGAGTGCACGTTGTTTTTGTGTAAGATTTGTCGCGGTTATCGATCGTGCAGAGGCGGAGGGCAGTCGAACTGAGCGTAAAACATCTGTTGCGGTTTCAGGTTGCAGAAGGAGTTGATGGAGTTGATGCGGGCGGCGGACAAGGGAATCTCCGCCTTCCCGGAGAGCGACAACCTGTTCAAGTGGGTGGGGACCATCAGCGGCGCGGCGGAGACGGCCTACGCGGGCCAGCGGTACAAGCTGTCGTTAGAATTCCCCAACTCGTACCCGTACTCCGCGCCCGTCGTGAAGTTCCTGACGCCGTGTTTTCACCCCAACGTGGACGCGGGCGCGGGCGCCATCTGCCTCGACATCCTGAAGGACAAGTGGTCGGCGCTGTACGACGTGCGCACCATTCTCCTGTCCATCCAGAGCCTGCTGGCGGAGCCCAACGTGGACAGCCCCCTGAACGCGCTGGCCTCGGAACTGTGGCCCAACCAGGCGGAGTACCGGCGGTACCTGCGAGACTATTACGCCAAAAACAAGGACTCGTTACACAAATAAACTCGCTAAGTAAACTATTAAATAATTTTACGAGAATATGAGAGACTATTGTACAATTTCACATTTTCTTTTTAAAAAGTGACCATCTTATTGATTATAATCTCGTTTTGTGATCGAAACGAAACAGGGCTGTCTTGTTCAACTCGGGCGTTTAACGCGAATTAATTGGCTTAGTAGAAATTTGCGGGTTCAGCGATCTATCGAATGCCTCGATTTGATTTAAATAATCTAAACACACATTCGACTGACAATATTTTGAGCATGTCCAAATGTTTGTAGACATGGCTGTATTTTACATCATCAAGATTGAAATTTATCGGAACAGAGACTGAGAACATTTTTGAGAAGAAAATATGGAAGTCTAGGCATTTACATGGCTTATGACCTGTCATTGGCTGGTTTCAATGACCACTTTACACACTTCCATATTCAATTCTCAAAGATGTTTTCTCTCTCTGTTGCCATAAATTTCGCATGTTCGATTAACTGACGACCACACGCGTCAATATTTTTCAGAGACATTCATTTTAGCAAGGTGTTTATACAATCTGCAGTAATACAATGGGCTCTAGTAATAACCCGCATTTGGACATCCACCGGAACCTCTTTTTACACGGAAGAGCGGAGGCTCCCTCTCCAAGAGTAGATCCACAAAGTATCGGGCTATTGGATACGGGGTGAGCGCTTTAACATCCTTAGGTTTAACTAGTGTTCCCCGAGGATGCGGCTTCTTTTTACCATATTAAGCATCACATTCACATAGAATGTGGATAGGTGTTTCCACATCTGCACTGCAAAACCTACATCTAGAAGTTTCAGAATGGTTCATTCTAGAAAGGTGTTCGTTCAATCTGCAATGCCCTGTAAAGACTCGTGATAACCTTCACTTTATTAGGTTGAAAGCATACCTTTGCCATACCCCTTTATCAGTTCCGTAATTTGATTTTTAAGTATAACATGACAACAAAATCCTTAAAATAATCGTAGAGAACGCCGTAGCACAGTTGGTTAGGTTAGGTGCAGTTGGTTAGACGTCCTACTGTGAAACTGGTGTCGCGGAGTTCGATTCCCGCCAGTTGCAAGAAAAAATCTCCAAGATTTTTTTCTCGATTTGTCTGGGTGTTGAGGGGTATTTTTCATTATTTCCTTTTATTTCCTCTCTTTCCAGCCTGCTGGTAAGCCTCTGAAAATAGTGGCTTTTAAAAAAATAAGATAATTCACTATCACCCTTCTGTTGCCTATATTTTTTTCGCCTAGTAAGAAAAAAGTGATGTAAGGAATTCTAAAAGCGAATACTGTAATGATTAAATTACGTATTGTTAAATTAATGATCAGTTTTTTTTAAATTTTATTTTTATACCGTGTAAAAAGGGGTTCTAGCGAACTCAAAATATTATTCATATATTGCATAGATCGCCGAACCCATCAAATTTAATTCGCCTGATTGATTTCTCAAATGTTGCCATATCAGTAGATAGAGCCACATTGTAAACCATTCTTCATTATTAATTTGTGTATTTTAGATAAATTCTCACAAAATTTCACCATATAGCCCCTTATATTATATAATTTAGACAAATTTGAATACCCACCTTACAACAATGTCATACATTAGCTATTGGCTGACCAAATATTCCCAGAATTTGGGGCATTATATTTCTCATGTATTATGTTTGTGGATGCCATTTTGTGTACATTTAATATAATGTTGACAATTTTAAAGCATGCTTTTTTTTTCATATTGACTGTAACAGTGAGAAAGTTTATTGTTTAATTTTTTAAAGATTTATTTCTAGATTTTTACTTTCAAATTCAAATTTCCTTCCTTCCAATTCTACAAAATCTATGGACTTTTTTTGCTCGTGGTAAATGAGTGTATTATTGGCACACTAAGTTGTAAATAGTGATGAGAAATTGTACAAATACAGTAAAACTCCAACTCCGGATTAATGTGTGCCAGATTTAATTGCTTTTGGAATTATACACCGAATTGGAATTACATTAAAAACTTACTAAAACAGGTCCAGCGAAGTTGATTGCACAATTAAATTAAAATTAAAGACTTCCTTTATTTTGTAATTAATATTTGACAATCCCGATGACTGGAGTTCGGATAAACGGAGTTCTACAGTAATTTAATAGGGAAATATCACTTTTTTTTACAATTATGGGAATTCAAATTAAAAATTTTGAATTCCTGCAAAAATGCTTTATTGTTTTGGCCACGCCCCCCATACATCACTATTCACAATAAACTTTGACGTGTCATTGCACTATGTAGAAACTGTCACATATAATGCTTCACGTCACGAATATTGACATCATGAGTGTCAAGTCCAATCATATCACATTTTCTTAAAAACATATTTTTTAATAATTTTATTTTCAAAATCATGAATGAAAACAATATTCCACAATATCCATATTGCTGTGATATTTCTCTATTATGTATTTAGTTTGTGCAATTTCACTAAAATAAATGATGTTCGTGAAGTTAAAGAGCTGAAACCTTTATTTATGCGGGTGAGATTCATCTAATTAAATTATTTCACCTACATACTAGGCAACGCCTGAAAAGATTATTTTTTCAATTTCTATACTTCTTCATGGACCAGGTAATTTATCAACAATATTTTGAGTTTGTCCAAACATCAGGTGAAACAGGTGAAAGAATTAAAGGAATATAGATGTTCAAATATAGGCAGAATGGTGAATGTTACACAGTGTGTAAAGTGGCCACTTAAACCAGCCATTGACAGGTCATAAGCCCTGTAGATGCCTAGATTTCTATATTACCTTCTCTTAAATGTTCTTCATCTCTGTTGATTATTAATGTTAATAAATTCAATGTCGATAATTTTTTTTGTGATTTTACACTAACTAAATATGTCATTATGTTATGTAACATGGAAAATCACAAAGTCAGTGCTTCATATACTAATTTTAGAAATAGTACAATTTAAAATGTGGGGCACTGGCGGACACATTGTGTAATGCTCACTCAAAAACACGGTAGCGCTACAATTTAATACTACACACAATGTGGTCTCGTCGCTATTTGTGAATTATGAGGAAAATTTGCCATGCCTATGTCCAAGAAAACATGTTTAAAATACATTTTCCAATTGCACTAAACTTCCTCATTAAAAATATAATAATTCTCAGCATTGAGTTTTTATCTTTCAATCGATGAACCAAATATTCTTCAGTAGTAACTGAATGAAAGCCTATTACGTACATGTTTCGAGTAACAAAACAAATCAATCGTCAGCAATAAGAACGGATGAATTATGCTGATATGCTGAAATGAAAAATGGGATAAAGTGTAAATCATTCAAAAAAGGGAAATGAAATATAAAGAAAAGTTTTTTTTGTGATTACCATAAATACTAATTTTTATTTTACAATATTTAAGTTGTAAACTGTCCGCCTCGTGGTCTAATAGTCCCGCAAGAGGTCTCAGATTCAATTCCCGACACGGTATACATGAAATATTTATTTTAAAAGTGTTTTTACTTTAGGATATTTCATAATCAAGCATAGGACTGATTCTTTCATTTAAATAACAAAAATGATCATGGTACGCAGCGGTCGGTGTACCGATTCAGTTCCCTATGCACCATTAGGTGTGGAAAGCGAATATTATAGTTACAAAACCCGCTCTTTAAATTTTCTGCTTTTAAGCAAATCCCAAGCCAGATTTGCGACCCGTAGTTCTGGCATGAACTGCCGACGAACAGTCGGCAGCGAACGTCAAGAACTAATTCCTTGTAAAGTAGGCAAGCCGGGTTAAGGCTCTCGGGGACATCCGCAGTATATGTCCATGGTGACAGTTGTCACCGGCGTTTTCTGCGTCCATTATCTTATTACTTCGTTCCCCACAAAGTCAAGCAAAAAGGATATCATTTGCAAAAGTCATATTTTGAGATTAAATTTTTTAGTATTTGTCAAGTTTATGCAAATTTAAAAAAACTGTAAATAAAAACACAGTATAATTGTTTTTAAAGCATTAAAACCTATGCTTGTCATATCTACACTGAGTTTTTACTTATGGATCTCTAGTATTATATTATTGCTTAAAAAACATACCGTTTTTCATGCTGAAATAATTTTTTACTGCTCATCGCTGTATATAAAATGGTTCAAAATTTCTTGTAGAACCTTTTTTTGTTATTTTTTGTTTATTAACCAATTTTGTCAAAAAGCTGCCTTTTTGCTTATGCTGACAGTATATGCATATAATAAACGTATGAGTCAGAACGGAATTTGCAACTCGCATGAAAATGTCAAACTACCTTCTGCTCTAATTGCTAACTCGACCACTTAATTGATTTGTTTTGTTGTCTTACACGTGCGTAATATGGCCTCTGTGAGAAACGATAGGCATACTGCTAGTAATTATAATTATGTTGTAAATGTCTCTCATAAAGACTTAGTAGGCTAGAGTACAATAAAATGTATGTATCCAATGATTTAAAAGTGTTCAGTTGTGTATGATTATATTATATTTTGCAATCCTGCATTTTTGATTTGTGATCAGTTTTTGAGACTCATTTTCTCGGACCCAAATTTACAATAGTTTTATAGAAGTCAATTTTATGTTGCAATATATTTTATTTATTATAAAGACTTTAAAAGTATTCATGAAGTTTTATTTCACTAAGTAACTTAATTGGATTGGATTACTGCTACAGTAATTGCCCTTCACAAGGCGATTTTTTAATAATTACCGGGGAATAAATCTGTGCTGACCATGCAATCTTATGCAAAATAAAACCTCCTGTACCGCAGATTCTGAGAGCCAGCCGAACTGGTTTTATTCCGGGTGTCGTGTTTGGATCAGATCATTAATAGTTTATAATATATTCTCCAACAGAGCAACGAAATTATCTCAGCCCTTACGTGTAACTTCATGGACTACGAGAAAGCATTTGATAGTCCGCATTGACTATCTCTAGAATATTCCCAATGCATACGGAATTCCTTCAAAGATCATTGCTGCTACGAAGGCGTTCCACTTGGCAATTGTCGTGTGAATCAGCAGCTTTGACGGATTGGTTTGGAGTCTACAGGAGTGAGGCAAGGCTGCGTCCTCACACTGTTCTTTATCATCATATTGATGGATCTTATCTTATTTAAATCAATAGTGCCTGAATTCCCCCCTAAAATTGTGCAAATCGGAGTACGCAGACGATGCAGTTCTTCTTGAAAAGTCTATTGGTAATCTTCAGGAAATTGTGGAGAAACCGCAGGAAAACTCCGCTCGTCTGGGTTTTAACACACTTCAAGCGGGTAAGGTATTGCACATGCGGACCGCTGGCTTCGGGCGAAAATAAAGGTCGTGCGCAAATTTCTTTAATTTATTTGAAATCGCTATATCTTCGAAAATAATAAAAATATTTTAATAAAAATTTCTATATACTAACTCAGCATATCCAAGCTATAAAATTACAAACTAAAACCAAATATTATTTGTAATTCAACATCATTATGGTTCAATTTTTTAAGTAAAAATCGATTTCTATTTTATAACATTACATATTTTGTATTTTATTTTATATTTTGTATAAAAAAAAGATTTGCATTGCTATTTGAAAAATATGTACATATAGTTGAGACCTTAACAAAGAGATTGGTCTATAATATTCATATAAAAAACATTGGATAATTCCTTTTTTTGCCTTTGAAATGAGGTATTTCTACCCTTCCCGCCGTCAAGCATCAATCAACTGAACGGGTAAAAATACCTTTCCCGCCCGAAGTGTATTGATATCAATACCAAAAAGACCGAGGTTGGTGGCATGAACAAAGAGCTCACAACTATCCTGGAAATTTTCGACACAATGGCGATTATTCAACTCTTGTATAATGCCAGTACTCCTACATGGATGCAAGTCCTAGCACCTCACCAAAACATGGATCTTTCGAGAGAATATTAGGTATAAGGTGGTTGGATTTCATTACTAACGAAGACCAATGATGGACGCAGCGGGCTCCTTCAACAAGTGGTTTGAGGGAGCGGTAGTGGATGCCTCAGGAGAGCCTTAACTAGAGTATTTACTCTCAGAGTAATAATGCGCCAGACTATAGAGGAGCCCAAACGTATGAAAACCATTCTATGACTATTAAGTAAGTTAGCTACAGTTTGCAGCAAAACAATGGGCCGTACTCAGGTCGAGAATTGTCAAATCGATATTAATTTGCATTATAATTACTTTTAAATATGTAACTGTGTATTTTTACAAATTTATTGCCTAAATTGAGAAAAAAATAGTATCTGAACTTAAGTTTTAAAGCAATATAATGCACATTTTGCCACACAAATGCCAAAAATCAATGTAAATCAAAGGAAAATATTTGAAATCAATTACCAGTGAAAACGAAGAAAAAAATACTCCTTTTACACCCACTGTTGGTAACCAAACATACTGCAATTCACCATTGTCGATTTTTACTTATTATAACGTAAATATCTAAGTTATTTACAAACAAAGCCAAGCACAGCGACAAAAGCATCCGTCAGGACCCGCTACGCGCCTATTGTCAAACAAAACAAGATGGCCGCCAGTAGACTGAAGTTGTCACTACCAACAAAGCTTCCGTTCTATGAAACATAGCGAAAGGGCTTCTCTACAGTTTGGCGCATTATCACTCTTGAGTATTTACTACATCTAAGAATTTCACAAAGTGAGTTTTTTAAGAAGATAAATACGCACATATTTATTTTGATTTATTTCGGAATGTTCATTAAAAAATATATACACACATCACATAATTATTAAATAATAGTACATATTCACAAGTATGACGTCGCTTAAATTTGAATACAATGCAAGTCACTAAATGATACTTTTACTGGAGACAATAAAAACGTCTTTAATTCAGAATCAGTAATTTTTAATTAAATTTTAGTGGTTTTTTACTTCCCTACTATTTTGTTTTTAACGTGTACATGAATTTTGGGTGTTTTATTCCAAGGAACTTACATCTTCTTTGAGATGTGCGTTATTCAAAAAATGCGGTTCATCTTTTTTATCAAGAATTTCTTCATTCTGACTGAGATAAATGCTATTTTGTACTGTGAAAAATATTCAATCATAATCTCAAATACAGACAAAAATGACTTAGGTTGTATTCAAATTAAGGTGACGATAATAAATAATCACAATTTTTACAACAATTTCAATTTTGAGAAACAAATAACAAAACAGTTATAATACTTAGAAGATTCTGACTAGATAGTAAAAATAGGCTATTTGATTTTTTATGATAGTCAAGCCGTGATAAATCGCAAGTTGCTGCCAGATACACTCGGTTTTTGAAAATCGTCAATTGTCACACAATGGTCCATCATTTTTGAGGGCTCAGGGCGCGTCTATGTGTATCATTATGTCGATGTATCCGAAAACAACTAGTCACAAAAACAACCACTCTGAAGGCAAGAAACATTAAAGGAATAATTTTATTTTTCCATTCTTAAATTGATTAAGCTCTTTCAGAGCACTTACAAAATAATATTAACTATCTTAATTAAAACCTTACTGTTTCTTTTTGCAATTTTAACAGCCGTCAACATAGAATCAAAAATAGTCCAGAAACTGCATACGCACATCAAACAGAAGGCGACTCAACTACTTATGAATAAGTAGGTTTACGTTTTGACCCATTAGTTTCTTTGTAGACGTCGCTCAGTACGCAACTCCTGATTTGAATTCAACTATGCTGCCGTGTTGTGTCCTTTTAAAGTGTAGAAATACTGCTAGGATCTTAAAGAAACAGGATGCAATCACATTTCATGTGTAATTAGCAAATGAATTACTTACAAAAGCATTACTTAAACATTGAATTATTTTACCATCTATCAGATTGTCGAAGAAACAAATTGGAAATTTTGTTAGTGTTGCCAGTGTAGTAAATTTTTTTACCCTACTTTGCTCATCTAATGAGAGAATTAATGAAAATTAGATCTCGGATTAAACAACTCTGTGGTGGACATTTGACCAACATTATCTTCAAAACATCAAATATTATTTAACATGATATAAAAAATCCATTTTATGTAAAATAAAATTTGTTTTATATTTTAAGTTTAATGTTCATTAATTCGATTACTCTTATTAAATGACCCTTTACTTATCCACTCTGTTGTGTCAATCAATATTTCCGCGTGTAGAATAAAA